>NC_135986.1:22847406-23102937 GCF_053455715.1 Rhinoraja longicauda | reverse complement strand
AGAGAGAGGGGGAGAGAGGGAAATGGGGAGAGAGGGGGGGCAGAGAGAGGGGCAGAGAGGGAAAGGGGGAGAGAGAGGGCGGCAGAGAGAGAGGGGGGCAGAGAGAGGTGAAACGTCGCTCGTTCCTTCTCTCCAGAGACGCTGCCTGACCCGCTGAGTTACTCCAGCGTTGTGTGTCGGTCTGTCTGCAGTCCCTTCTTCAGTGTACCCCCCCCTCCACATACACACTACCCCCCCCCCCCCCCCCCCCCCCCCACACACCCCCCACCTGTACCTTAGCAAGAGACGGGCGGAGAAGGAAGAGGGCGAACTGTAGGTGGAGGACGGTGAGCGCCGAAGGCAGGTCCATCTTCACCGGCGCCCCAGAGAAGGAGAAGGAGATGGGGAGAGAGAGAGGGAGAGGGGAAGGAGGGAGGGAGAGAGGAAGGAGGGAGGGGGGGAGAGGGAGAGAGAGAGAGGGGGAAGGAGGGAGGGAGGGAGGGGAGGGGAGGGGAAGGGGGGGGGTGCTGGTGTGAAACCCACCCCTCCGACACCTCTTAGCTTGGGTTGGGGTCGGTGCACTCCATAGCACCGGCCGGCGGGGCAGCCTGGCTGGGAGAGGGAGGGAGGGAGGGAGGGAGGGAGAGAGAGAGGTGGAGAGAGGGACAGAGGAACAACGAGAGAGGAAGAGAGAGGGGGGAGAGAGACAGAGGAGGGGGAGATGGAGAGAGATAGAGGGACAGAGAGAGGGAGAGAGGGGGACAGAGAGACAGGGAGAGGGAGAGAAAGGGACTGAGAGGGGGAGAGAGAGGGACAGATGGGGAGAGAGAGAGAGAGGGGGAGAGACAGAGAGGGAGAGACAGGGAGAGGGAGAGACAGAGAGGGGGAGAGAGAGAGAGTCAGGGAGAGAGTGAGTGAGGGTGCTCTGTCGCTTGCTCCTCGCTGGCTGCCCCCTGTTACTCCACAGTGTGGGGGTGGCGTGGGTCGGTGCGCGGTGCAGTCCCGGAGATATCCCGTCTCTCTCTCACTTTCTCCGGCTTATTCCCCGAGCCTTCAACTGCACAGACCTGCCCAGTCTGTGCGAAACAGCCACTCACTCACTTCGGTTAAACACAACTCAAGAGGTCCCGTCCCCCCCACGACTTTGGCTCATGTGACTGCGAAAGGGGAGGGGTGGAGAGAAAGAGAGAGGGAGGGAGACAGAGGGGAGGGAGGGAGGGAGGGAGGGAGGGAGGGAGGGGGAGAGAGAGGGGAGGGGAGGGAGGAAGAGGGGAGGGAGGGAGAGAGGGGAGGGTGAAGAGAGGGGAGGGTGAAGAGGGGGGAGGTGTAGAAGAGAGGGGGGTGGAGAGGGAGGGAGGGATGGAGAGAGAGGGGAGGGAGGGAGGGAGAGGGGAGGGTGTAGAAGAGAGGGGGCTGGAGAGGAGAGAGGGGAGGGGAGGGAGAGGGGGGAGAGGGGAGGGGAGGGAGGGGTCGAGAGGTAGGGAGGGAAGGGAGGGAGAGAGAGGGTAGGGAGAGGGAAACACACACGGACCAGAGGTTTCAAGGACTGGACGGTCTGTCAAAGTTCCTCCCGCTTCGCGGCTGTCACTCGCTCTCACTCCCCTCCCCTCGCCCCGGCTGTGCTGAGCCCGACAGCGACTCCCTTCCCTACCCCAACGGGTCGAGAAGACGGTAACCTGCGGCTGCCACTGATGAGATCTCCGCTGTGGCCCCGACCCCACCGTCAGCGCCTCCACTCTCTCTCTGCCCGCCACCAGCGCCGTCTCTCTCTGTGTCTGTCTCTACAACCAGCGCTGTCTCTCTGTCTATAACCAGCGCTCTCTCTGTCTCTATAACCAGTGCTCTGTCTCTCTCTGTCTCTATAGCCAGCGCTGTCTCTCTGTCTATAACCAGCTCTCTCTCTGTCTCTATAACCAGCGCTGTCTCTCTGTCTATAACCAGCGCTCTCTCTCTCTCTCTGTCTCTATAACCAGCGCTGTCTCTCTGTCTATAACCAGCGCTCTCTCTGTTTCTATAACCAGCGCTGTCTCTCTGCCTCTATAACCAGCGCTGTCTCTCTGCCTCTATAACCAGCGCCGTCTCTCTCTGTCTCTGTAACCAGCGCTCTCTCTGTGTCTACAACCAGCGCGGTCTCTCTGTCTCTATAACTAGAGACAGAGAGACATTCTCAACCGTGCAGGGATTTTCTGTCTTAAACTCCACTGATGCTGCCTTTAAAACCAGTGCTGTGGTCCTCTGTATCAAAGTCCAGTGTAGCAGTTCTCAGCCTCAAAATCCAGTGTAGTGATCCTCCACCTCAATATCCAGTGTAGTGATCCTCCACCTCAATATCCAGTGTAGTGACCCTCCACCTCAAATAGACATCGGTCAGTGGTCATAATGTTTTGGCGCATCGGTGTATTATGGGAGCTTATTCGCGTGATTGGTGTCCGTAAGTTTGGGCGCCTGTAACCCATGGATGGCCTCACCAAGAGAGACGGCACCGATCAGCCAAAACATTACGACCACTGACAGGCGAAGTGAATGACATTGATTATCTTGTTGCAATGGCACCTGTCGAGGGGTGGGATATTTTAGGCAGCAAGTGAACAGTCAGTTCTTGAAGTTGACGTGTTGGATGCAGGAGAAATGGGCAGGAGTTAAGACCTGAGCGACTTTGACAAGGGCCAAATTGTTCTGGCCAGACGATTGGGTCAGAGCATCTCTGAAACGGCAAGGCTTGTGGGGTGCTCCCGGTCAGCAGTGGTGAGAACCCACCGACAGTGGTCCGAGGAGGGACAAACCACAAACCGGCGACAGGAATGGTGTTGGGCGCCCAAGGCTCATCGATGCGCGAGGGCAACGAAGGCTATCCCGTCTGGTCCGAACCGACAGAAGGTCGACTGTGGCACAAGTCACGGGAAATGTTAATGGTGGTGACGGGAGGAATGTGTCACAATACACAGTGCATCGCACCCTGCTGCTTATGGGGCTGCACAAGGAGGACCAACAGCATATTAGGATTTTGCAGCATTTTGTGAATAAATCGATTTGTACCAGCATCTGCAGTTATTTTCTTATAGCATATTAGGCATAATGTTTTGGCTCATCAGGTCATAATGATTTGGCTCACAAAATGCTGGAGTAACTCAGCAGGTCAGGCAGCATCTCAGGAGAGAAAGAATGGGTGAGATGATGCCTGACCTGCTGAGTTACTCCAGCATTTTGTGAATAAATACCTTCGATTTGTACCAGCATCTGCAGTTATTTTCTTATACACAAGATGGAATGGCATAGCGGATTCGATGGGCCGAATGGCCTAGTTCTGCTCCCATAAACAAATGAGATGGCATACTCTGAGCTTAGCCCTATAAACAAACTGCTGCCTGCCTCTGGTTAATATATAATGTTGGCTCGGTCTTTGAACTGAGATGGTTCGATGATGTTTGACCGTTGACTCCAGCTCCCACCTTCAGCTTGGCTTCCTGCATCAAGGTCAAGGGTCAGCCAGAGAGATATTCCCCTACTCTGGGCAAGAGACTCTGTGCGCCCACCCCGATCTATTCCTCTCATGATTTTGTACACCTCTCTAAGATCTCCCCTCGTCCTCAAAGCGCTGGAGTTACTCAGCGGGTCAGGCAGCATCTGTGGAGAACGTGGACAGGTGACGTTTCACAGAGTGCTGGAGTAACTCAGCGGGTCAGGCAGCATCTGTGGAGAACGTGGACAGGTACAAAGTGCTGGAGTAACTCAGCGGGTCAGGCAGCGTCTCTGGAGAACGTGGACAGGTACAAAATGCTGGAGTAACTCAACGGGTCAGGCAGCATCTGTGGAGAACGTGGACAGGTACAAAGTGCTGGAGTAACTCAGCGGGTCAGGCAGCATCTGTGGAGAACGTGGACAGGTACAAAGTGCTGGAGTAACTCAGCGGGTCAGGCAGCGTCTCTGGAGAACATGGACAGGTGACGCTTCGGTTCGAAGTATCTGCTGCAAGTAAGAATCTCATTATTCCGTTTCAGGACTAATGACAATAAACCACCCTTGACGCTTAAACTAAAGACACTTACCTGCGACCCAGTCAGGAACTTGCCCAGCCTCGCCTCTCAAGGCAATGCAGATGGGCCATAAAGAGACAAAGAGATGTCCATAAACACAAAAAAGCTGGAGTAACTCAGCGGGACAGGCAGCATCTGTGGAGAACATGGACAGGTGACGTTTCACAGAGTGCTGGAGTAACTCAGCGGGTCAGGCAGCATCTCTGGAGAGAAGGGATGGGTGACGTTTCGGGTCGAGACCTTTCTTCAGACTGAAACATCAGGGACGGGGAAAGGGATTCTCTCCAGAGACGCTGAGTTACTCCAGCTTTCTTTGTGCCCATCCATCTCCGGCTAAACCAGCATCTGCAGCCCCCCCCCCCCCCTCCCTACACAAAGAGATGTCCGTTCTGGTCCAAACGTCGAAGATAGCCCGAGGGTCGCCAATGAGGTCGAGAGTAGTCGGGGCTGCTCTCTGGTTGTGGTGGGGTGGTTCGGTTGCCTGATAGCACCTGCCTACAGGTGGGCCTGGAGTGCATGTTGGTGAATGCTGGCACGCTGGGCTGAAGAGGTCCGTTTCCACGCTGTGTCACTCTTTACACCTGACTAGAGGAGTCCCCCCGTTTGCAAGGAAGGCTCTTTTTAAAAATATCTGAGGCCCCTGTTTTCAACGCTCCCTTTAAGTCCAATGTTTTCGCTGGGAAATGTGTTCTGTTACTGTACAACAACATCCAAGGAGAGTGATTTTTTTAAAAAAGTGTGCTGGGATATTAATAGAAACAATGGTCTGGAATAGCTGTGCGACCAAGCTCCCGGGGGCTCCGCGTTATTGGAGAGTCGTTGAACTTGTCGGGTGTTCGTTGGACTTTACAGTGGTATTCTTGTAAAGAGACTTGGGACGTTTTGCAGGGTCAGCCGGCTGTCTTCCAAGGGGACGCAGGAGAGGAGGCGGACTTGGCTGAGGTTGTGGACTGCGGAGGGAGAAACACAGAGAGCAGGTGCAGGAGGAGGCCATTCGGCCCTTCGAGCCAGCACCGCCATTCAATACGATCCACAATCAGTGCCCCGTTCCTGCTTTCGCCCCACATCCCTTGATTCCGTTAGCCCCTAAGAGCTAAATCTAACTATCTTGAAAACATCCAGTGAATTGGCCTCCACTGCCTTCTACATAGAAACATAGCAAGATAGGTGCAGGAGGAGGCCATTCGGCCCTTCGAGCCAGCACCGCCATTCATTGTGATCGCGGCTGATCGTCCCCAATCAGTAACCCGTGCCTGCCTTCTCCCCATATCCCTTGATTCCACATCTCCCCATATCCCTTGATTCCACATCTCCCCATATCCCTTGATTCCACATCTCCCCATATCCCTTGATTCCACATCTCCCCATATCCCTTGATTCCACATCTCCCCATATCCCTTGATTCCACTTCTCCCCATATCCCTTGATTCCACTTCTCCCCATATCCCTTGATTCCACTTCTCCCCATGTCCCTTGATTCCACTTCTCCCCATATCCCTTGATTCCACATCTCCCCATATCCCTTGATTCCACTAGCCCCTAGAGCTCTATCTGACTCTCTCTTAAATCCATCCAGTGAATTGGCCTCCACTGTCCTCTGTGGCAGAGAATTCCACAGATTCACAACTCTGGGTGGAAAAAGTTTTTCATCATCTCAGTCCTAAATGGCCTACCCCTTATTCGTAAACTGTGTGACCCCCTGATTCTGGACTCCCACCCAACAGAATTCCACAGGGAACTTGTGTGGTGTCAGTGGAGGAGGAAGTCAAGAAGCAGAGGCAAGGACGCCAAGCACCCGGGCAACGCTTCCTGACGGTGGCGCAGCGGGTAGAGCTGCTGCCTCACCGCTCCAGAGACCCGGGTTCGATCCCGGCCACGGCTGCTTGTCTGTCAAGTGAGGTCAAGTCAAGTTTATTTGTCACATACACATACAGGACGAAGGCATTTATTCACAACATGCTGGAGTAACTCAGCAGGTCAGGCAGCATCTCAGGGTAGAAGGAATGGGCGACGTTTCAGACTGAAGAAGGGTCTCGACCCGAAACGTCGCCCATTCCTTCTCTCCTGCCTGACCCGCTGAGTTACTCCAGCATTTTGTGAATAAATACCTTCGATTTGTACCAGCACCTGCAGTTATTTTCTTACATATACACATACAAGATGTGCAGTGAAATGAAAGGTCACCCACAGTCCAGCAATAAGAGCAATAACAATAAGCAATAACACACACACAATCACAGACCAACACAAAACAAAAAAAAGAAACATCCATCACAGTGAGTCTCCTCCAGTCACCTCCTCACTGCGATGGATGTTTCTTTTTTTGTTTGTTTTGTGTTGGTTTGTGATTGTGTGTGTTGTTGCTTATTTTTATTGCTCTATTTTATTGCTCTTCCCCTGTTTTTCTACCTTCTCCCCGTGGGTTTTCTCCGGGGATCTCCGGTTTCCTCCCACACACTCCAAAGACGCACGGGTTAATTGGCGTCGGTGTCATTGCAAACTATTGTCCCGCACGATTTCTTCACACAGAGAGTGGCGAGTCTGTGGAATTCTCTCCCACAGAGGGTAGTTGAGGCCAGTTCATTGGCTATATTTAAGAGGGAGTTAGATGTGGCCCTTGTGGCTAAAGGGATCAGGGGGTATGGAGAGAAGGCAGGTACAGGTTACTGAGCTGGATGATCAGCCATGATCATATTGAATGGCGGTGCAGGCTCGAAGGGCCTACTCCTGCACCTATTTTCTATGTCTATGTTTCTATAGTGTCGGTGTGCCAAATGGCCCTGTCTCCGTGCTGTGTCTCTAAACCAAACGACGCTAATTGGGAGATTGAGACCTCCCTCCCTCCCTCCCTCCCGTACTGATTGAGAATGATCAGCCATGATCACATTGAATGGCGGTGCTGGCTCGAAGTCTATTGTCTATTGTACCTCCACCTGCCAGCAAAAGCACAGGAGTGAAAGCGTTGAGGAGGGAAGGGTGGTTCTTGGGGAGTGGACACCTCGTCCACTTGTGTGGCTTAACAAGGAACGCACGCACGCACACACACACACACACACACACACACACACAGGGGTGAGGAAATGTGAATTCACATTAGACTGGGACGCTTTAAAACCTCATCTGTTTTTGCCATTAGGATCCGGGCTGGAATCCAAACAAAAAGCAAGAATGGGCCCGTCTTGCCTCATTGAGGACACCCTCTGGAAACCCTGCAATAGAAAGCTTACGCTCAGCTCGCATCCAAAGGCATTTCCGCAAAAACCCACCCTCTCAACTCGCTCCTCAAGCTGCCTCGGCAAGGCCACCACCGGCATGATCAAGGATGAGTCTGAAGATGGGTCTCGACCCGAAATGTCACCCATTCCTTCTCTCCACAGATGCTGCCTGTCCCGCTGAGTTACTCCAGCTTTTTGCGTCTATCTTCGGTTTAAACCAGCATCTGCAGTTCCTTCCTGCACACCCCGGTCACCCCGTCTCTCCTCCCCTCTCCCGTCGGGCAAGAGGCACAGAGGTGTGAAAACGCACACCTCCAGATTCACAAAGTGCTGGAGTAACTCAGCGGGTCAGGCAACATCTCAGGAGAGAAGGACTGGGTGACGTTTCGGGTCGACCCATTCCTTCTCTCCTGAGATGCTGCCTGACCTGCTAGACAATAGATGCAGGAGGAGGCCATTCGGCCCTTCGAGCAAGCGCCGCCTTTCAATGTGATCGTGGCTGATCATTCTCAATCAGTACCCCGTTCCTGCCTTCTCCCCATACCCCCTGACTCCACTATCCTTAAGAGCTCTATCTAGCTCTCTCTTGAATGCATTCAGAGAATTGGCCTCCACTGCCTTCTGAGGCAGAGAGTTCCACAGATTCACAACTCTCTGACTGAAAAAGTTTTTCCTCATCTCAGTTCTGAGTTACTCCAGCATTTTGTGAATAAATACCTTCGATTTGTACCAGCATCTGCAGTTATTTTCTTACGCCTCCAGATTCAGGGGCAGTTTCTTCCCGGCTGCAATCAGGCGACTGAACCGCCCCATCACAAACTGAGCTGGTATCTATCTACCTCATTGCAGTCCGCACCGATCAACGATCACCCCACGCACTAGTTCTATGTCATCCCAGTTTTCTGCCCAGCCACACTAGGGGACAATCTGCGGAGTGGTGAATCTGTGGAATTCTCTGCCACAGAAGGTAGTCGAGGCCAGTTCATTGGCTATATTTAAAAGGGAGTTAGATGTGGCCCTTGTGGTTAAAGGGATCAGGGGGTATGGAGAGAAGGCAGGTACAGGATACTGAGTTGGATGATCAGCCATGATCATATTGAATGGCAGTGCAGGCTCGAAGATCCGAATGGCCTACTCCTGCACCTATTTTCTATGTTTCTATGTTTCTATCTACAGAAGTCAATTCATCTACAAACCTGCACGTCTTTGGAGTGTGGGAGGAAACCAGAGCATCTGGAGAAAACCCACACGGTCACACAGGGAGAACGTACAAACTTCCATACAGACAGCATCTGTGTTCAGGATTTAGATGCTGACATCTAAGACAGCAACTCTACCACTGCGCCCCAAAAGTATTAGGGCCTTTTTGTAGGCTCTCCTATCCACGTTCTCCAGAGATGCTGCCTGAGTTACTCCAGCACTCTGTGCCTTTTTTTTCCTAAACCAGCATCTGCAGTTAAAAAAAAAAAATCTGCTTCTTTAGACATAAGACTTTATACTTTGGAGATGCAGCGTGGAAATAGGCCCTTCGGCCCACCTAGTCCGCACCGACCAACGACACTGGCACCATCTTACACACTAGGGGTCAGTTTACAATTGTTACCAAAGCCAATGAACCTACAATTAACCTGTGCGTCTTTGAAGTGTGGGAGGAAACCGGAGCACCCAGAGAAAACCCACGCGGGTCACGGGGAGAACGTACAAACTCTGTGCAGACAGCGCCCGTAGTCGGGATCGAACCCGGGTATCCGACGCTGCGAGGCCGCGACTCTACCGCCGTGCCACCTCCCTGTCACTGTTCTCCTGTCTGCTTGGTACGTGTAGGGAAATAACTGCAGATGCTGGTACAAATCGAAGGTATCACAAAATGCTGGGGTAACTCAGCGGGTCAGGCAGCATCTAGGAGAGAGCGAATGGGTGACGTTTCGGGTCGAGACCCTTCTTCGGTCTGAAGAAGGGTCTCAATAGACAATAGGTGCAGGAGGAGGCCATTCGGCCCTTCGAGCCAGCACCGCCATTCAATGTGATCATGGCTGATCATTCTCAATCAGTACCCCGTTCCTGCCTTCTCCCCATACCCCCTGACTCCGCTATCCTTAAGAGCTCTATCTAGCTCTCCCTTGAATGCATCCAGAGAATTGGCCTCCACTGCCTTCTGAGGCAGAGAATTCCACAGATTCACAACTCTCTGACTGAAAAAGTTTTTCCTCGTCTCCATTCTAAATGGCCTACCCCTTATTCTTAAACTGTGGCCCCTGGTTCTGGACTCCCCCAACATTGGGAACATGTTTTCTGCCTCTAACGTGTCCAACCCCTTAATAATCTTATATGTTTCGATAAGATCCCCTTTCATCCTTCTAAATTCAAGTGTATACAAGCCTAGCCGCTCCAGTCGTTCAACATACGACAGTCCTGCCATTCTGGGAATTAACCTGGTGAACCTACGCTGCATAGCATGAATATCCTTCCTCAAATTTGGAGACCAAACCTGCACACAGTACTCCAGGTGCGGTCTCACTAGGGCCCTGTATAACTGTAGAAGGACCTCTTTGCTCCTATACTCAACTCCTCTTGTTATGAAGGCCAACATTCCATTGGCTTTCTTCACTGCCTGCTGTACCTGCATGCTTCCTTTCAGTGACTGATGCACTAGGACACCCAGATCTCATTGTACGTCCCCTTTTCCTATCTTGACACCATTCAGATAACGTCTCGACCCGAAACGTCACCCATTCCCTCTCTCCTGAATGCTGCCTGACCTGCTGAGTTACTCCAGCACCCTGCCTGCTTCGCATCTTTTTATTCCGCACTGCGAGCTTTGAAGGCTCTTTGCACATTGCTCAACGCACCAGTCCCTATCTAGGTCCTTTGTTATTTTATCAAGGAATCCAGTTTATCAGCTCTCGATGTGAACACTGTACTGAAGCTTATCAGCGGTTTCCCTCTCCGAATGCCTCCGTCCCAGATTGTTTGCACAACATCCCATTCCATTAGCAAACTCCTCAGCAAATGGAACTGCCCCTGCCTGCTAGCAGCGACTGCCAGACACACTTCAGATAGAGAGAGACTGATAAACAGTAGCGCTCATGTTCCCAAAGTGCCAGGAAATGCCCACCTTTCAGCATCCAACCACCTATTAAAGACTTTAGACTGCCCTAGTGTCCACAAAAAAGTGTTTTTCTTTTTCGGTGGCGCAGCGGTAGAATTGCTGCCCTTACAACACTGGAATTGAGAAAGATGAGAGGGGATCTTATCGAAACATATAAAATTATTAAGGGGTTGGACACGTTAGAGGCAGGAAACATGTTCCCAATGTTGGGGGAGTCCAGAACCAGGGGCCACACACAGTTTAAGAATAAGGGGTAGTCCATTTAGAACGGAGATGAGGAAAAACTTTTTCAGTCAGAGAGTTGTAAATCTGTGGAATTCTCTGCCTCAGAAGGCAGTGGAGGCCAATTCTCTGGATGCATTCAAGAGAGAGCTAGATAGAGCTCTTAAGGATAGAGGAGTCAGGGGGTATGGGGGGAGAAGGCAGGAACGGGGTACTGATTGAGAATGATCAGCCATGATCACATTGAATGGTGGTGCTGGCTCGAAGGGCCGAATGGCCTCCTCCTGCACCTATTGTCTGTTGTCTATTGTCACAATGCTTACAGCGCCGGAGACCCGGGTTCGATCCTGACCACGGGTGCCGTGCCTCTTATGGAGTTGGTGCGTTCTCCCCGTGACCCGCGTGGCTCATCTCCGGGTGCTCCGGTTTCCTCCCGCACTCCCCCAAAGTGGTGCAGGTTTGTAGGCTAATTGGTAAATTGTCCCGAGTGTGTGCAGGATGGTGCTAGTAGTATACGGAGTGGTCGCTGGTCGGCGCAGACTCGACGGGCCGAAGGGCCTGTTTCTGTGTGTATGTGTGTGTATCTCTAAACTAAACCAAACGGGTGGGCCGAGAGTTCTGCAGAAGGGAAGGTGGTGATAGTTGCCGACGCTTGCCTGTGCCTGGTGCTGGTTTATAAAAAAGATAAGACAATAAGTGGTGGAATAACTCAGCAGGCCAGGCAGCATCTCTGGAGCAAAAAGGGTTTTGGGAGTGAGGAAGTTGGCAACCCAAGAGAGACAGTATGGTAAGATTATTAAGGGGTTGGACAAGTTAGAGGCAGGAAACATGTTCCCAATGTTGGGGGAATCCAGAACAAGGGGCCACAGTTTAAGAATAAGGGGTCGGCCATTTAGAACTGAGATGAGGAAAAACTTTTTCAGTCAGAGAGTTGTGAATCTGTGGAATTCTCTGCCTCAGAAGGCAGTGGAGGCCAATTCTCTGAATGCATTCAAGAGAGAGCTAGATAGAGCTCTTAAGGATAGCGGAGTCAGGGGGTATGGGGAGAGGGCAGGAACGGGGTACTGATTGAGAATGATCAGCCATGATCACATTGAATGGCGGTGCTGGCTCGAAGGGCCGAATGGCCTCCTCCTGCACCTATTGTCTATTGTCTACTGTCTATTGTCTATTGGGTGGCAGGTAGGAGAATAAACATTATTGTTACTGAAGAATTATTGTCACTAAACATTATTTAGTCTGAAGAAGGTTTCTCGACCCGAAACGTCACCCATTCCTTCTCTCCTGAGATGCTGCCTGACCTGCTGAGTTACTCCAGCATTTTGTGAATAAATACCGTCGATTTGTACCAGCATCTGCAGTTATTTTCTTACATTATTGTTACTGAGATCGCAAGGTCAGTCCGCTTTATGTAAACTGTGCGGAGCTGTGTTTAATCTGTAACCGATTATAAATAACTTGACTATCTGGATGGAAGCGGAATTAATATGTTAATCTACACCGGCTGTATTCTACAGTTCAACGTTTGCAATGAACACAGTGCATGCCAATTAAACTCTCCCTTGACCTGTAGCCAACTAGAGTGATACAGTGTGGAAACAGGCCCTTCAGCCCAACTCGCCCACACCGGCCAACCATGTCCCAGCTACCCTAGTCCCACTTGTCAATAATCCTCCAAACCTGTCCTATCCATGTATCTGTCCAGCTGTTTCTTAAACGATGGGATAGTCCCAGCCTCAACTACCACCTCTGGCAGCTCGTTCCATACACCCACCACCCTCTGTGTGAAAAAGTTACCCCTCGGATTCCTATCAACTCTTTTCACCTTCACCTTGAACCTATGTCCTCTGGTCCTCGATTTCCCTACTCTGGGCAAGAGACTCTGTGCGTCTACCCGATCTATTCCTCTCATGATTTTGTACTCCTCTGCAAGATCACCCCTCATCGTCCTGCGCTCCATGGAATAGAGACCCAGCCTACTCAACCTCTCCCTGTAGCTCACACCCTCTAGTCCACCCACCTATCCTTTAAACGGACACAAACTGGTGGAGTAACTCAGCATCTCTGGAGAACACGGAATGGTGACGTTTCCGGTCGGCAACCTTCTTCGGACTCTGAAGAAGGGTCCCGACCTGAAACGTCACCTCGTCCCTTTTTCTCCAGAGATGCTAGTGTGTCTTTGGGATGCGGAGGGAAACCAGAGCACCTGGAGGAGAACCACGCGGTCACAGGAGAACGTGCAAAATGGGACAAGACTGAGGTTGGACGTAAATATGTACCTTTTAGAAGTACAGTATACAAGGTTACGAGAGGCATAGACTCTGAAGAAGGGTCCTGACCTGAAACGCCACTTGTCCCTTTTTTCTCCAGAGATGCTTGTGTGTACAAGTCCCATCTACACCAATCCAAATCAGTCTGTAGACAGGGGCAGACTCCAAGCCTGCTTCTGTTTCTAATGTTTTGAATGACTGGGGCTGAGGGGATGCTGCACTGTCTCGGTTTAATCCCCCAGGCCACTGCTTTTCCTGGTTAAAAACCTTGACGGGAGGCACAGCAATGCAGCGGGTAGAGCTGCTGCCTCACGGCGCCAGAGTCCTGAGTTTAATCTGATCTCTGCGTGTGCGTGGAGTTTGCATGTTCTCCCTGTGACCGCGTGGCTTTCCTCCAGGTACTCTGGTTTCCCTCCACATCCCAGGTACTTCCGCGGCGAGGAAGAGACCGTGTTCCACGTGTACACGCAGCGTGAGAGGTTGCAGCCCCTGTTCGACTATCGGAAGGGGCTGATCCTCGAGTTTTGGCTGCACGCTCCCAATATTTGGGCACCCGGTACAGAGGGGGGAGTCTCTCTGTCGGTCTGCTCCTGGGCCTGGCCAAGATGACCATTCGTGGGTACAGGCAGCGGGCGGTCGATGGTCACACCAGAGTCGGCTGCCTGCCCTTCTTCTGGGCCTACGTCCGTGCCCGCATGTCCCTGGAGAGGGAACATACACACGCTGTACCCATGGGGGACTCTGGAGGCCTTCCGTGAACGCTGGTCACCGCGGGAGATCGAATGTATTATTGATAAAGTCGGCGATATATTAATTTGATAACTGTTTGTCTGTAAACTGCCAATATAGGCAGCCTTTGATCGTGTTACTACTCTGTATGTTTGTTTTTGTTTTCTGAATAAATGTGTTTGTATATATATGTTTTTAAAAGACGTGCAGGTTTGCAGGTTGATTGGCTCTCTGTGAATTGCCCCTAGTGTGCAGGGAGTGATGGGAAATTCGGATAACATTGAACTAGTGTGAACGGGTGATCCATGGTCGACGCGGACTCGGTGGGGCTGAAGGGCCTGTTTCCATGTTGTATCTTTTAAATTCAGTGTAGGAAAATAACTGCAGATGCTGGTACAAATCTAAGGTATTTGTTCACAAAATGCTGGAGTAACTCAGCGGGCCAGGCAGCATCTCAGGAGAGAAGGAATGGGCGACGTTTCGGGTCGAGACCCTTCTTCAGACTTTTAAATTCAAATCAGTTTAGTTTAGTTTAGTTTGGAAATACAGTGTGGAAACAGGAAGGGTCTCGACCCGAAACGTCACCCATTCCTTCTCTCCCGAGATGCTGCCTGACCCGCTGAGTTACTCCAGCATTTTGTGAATAAATACCTTCGATTTGTACCAGTATCTGCAGTTATCTTCTTATCCTACGATCCACCATGTCCATGCCGACCAGCGATCCCTGCACATTAGCACAGTCCTGCACACTGATTTGCAATGTTTGGCAAAACCGAATTAACCTACAAACCCCGTATGCCCTTGGGGTGTTGGAGTAGTCCGGAGCACCTGGAGAAAGCCCACGCAGTCACAGGGAGAAGGTACAAACTCCGTAGTCGGGATTGAACCCGGGTCTCCGGCCCTGGTTGGCCGCGGCTCGACCTCTGTTGGGACTTCTTGGCATCCGGGATGGTCGCTCCACCGAGATTAGTGAAACAAAGATGTGCTCCCTCACTGTCTCCCTCTGTTCCCAGCGTGCAAACTGACTTGTCACGTTACCTACATTACAACAGTGACTGTGCGTCAAACAAACAAATGGTTCATTTCCTAGAAAAATGCTTTGGCTAGCTGGACTGACGTCAGCAGCTTTCTTTAGGAGGCTTGGATAACAACTTGCTATTGAATGGGCAGGGACACACTACCCTGATGTTAATGGCTCCACTGTGAACGTGGTCAACTCATCCGACTGCACAAATGCACGTGTACAAGTGTGGACACCGTGCACGAGAGATGCCATTGGAGTGAAGCACATTTCCACAGCTAGTCGTCTTAAGGGAAAGGGCTGGATACTACATCACAATTTGGATATACACCGATCAGCCAAAACGTTATGACCACTGACAGTGAAAGTGAATAACATTGATTATCTTGTTACAATGGCACCTGTCAAGGGGTGGGATATATTAGGCAGCAAGTGAACAATCAGTTCTTGAAGTTGACGTGTTGGATGCAGAGGAAATGGGCAGGAGTAAAGACCTGAGCGACTTTGACAAGGGCCAAATTGTTATGGCCAAACGACTGGGTCAGAGCATCTCTGAAATGGCAGGGCTTGTGGGGTGTTCCCGGTCAGCAGTGGTGAGTACCGACCGACAGTGGTCCGAGGAGGGACAAACCGGGACATCCCATATATTGGGCTAAATTGGTTTGTCCCGTACGGGACCGCCCTTGTCCTGTATTAGGCCCGGGGGGTGCTGTAGGCCCGGACACTGTAGGCCAGGAGGCCGCAGTAGGCCCGGACAGTGTAGGCCCATGAGCCGCCTGACGGAGGTTGCGTAGCAACCTGCCTCCCGGCCCGGGCTGCCACCATTTGTGGAGCGAAAGCACGTGGCCGCTGGCTGGGTGAGGTCACGTGGGGCGTGGGGCGGTGACGTCTCCTTTTGTCCCTGTCCGGACCTACACTGTCCGGACCTACACTGTCCGGGCCTACTCTGTCCGGGCCTACAGCGGCCCCCGGGCCTAATACAGGACAAGGGTGGTGTACGGGACAAACCAATTTAGCCCAATATACGGGATGTCCTGGCTAATATGCGACGGTTGGCAACCCTATTATAATACCTGCCTCATCTATTTCCTTGTTCCATATACCCACCTTTCTCTGTGTGAAAAGATTCCTATTAAATCTTTCCCCTCTCACCTTAAACCTATGTCCTCCGGTTCTTGATTCCTCTACTATGGGTCAAAGACTCTAAAAGGTGCATTCACTCCATCTATTCCCATCATGATTTTGTACACGTCTACAAGATCGCCCCTCAGCCTCCTGCACTCCAAGGAGTTCCAAAGATCCACAGCAACAGGCAGCCCATGGACAAACGGGACTCACTGGCGGGCAAATGAGACTTGCCAAGATGGGGCATCCTGGTTGGCATGGATGAGTTGGGTCGAAGGGCATGTTTGAGACTGCACCTGGAGTACTGTGTGCAGTTTTGGTCTCCAAATTTGAGGAAGGATATTCTTGCTATTGAGGGCGTGCAGCGTAGGTTTACTAGGTTAATTCCCGGAATGGCGGGACTGTCATATGTTGAAAAACTGGAGCAACTAGGCTTGTATACACTGGAATTTAGAAGGATGAGAGGAGATCTTATCGAAACGTATACGATTATTAAGGGGTTGGACACGTTAGAGGCAGGAAACATGTTCCCAATGTTGGGGGAGTCCAGAACCAGGGGCCACAGTTTAAGAATAAGGGGTAGGCCATTTAGAACTGAGATGAGGAAAAACCTTTTCAGTCAGAGAGTTGTGAATCTGTGGAATTCTCTGCCTCAGAAGGCAGTGGAGGCCAATTCTCTGAATGCATTCAAGAGAGAGCTAGACAATAGACAATAGACAATAGATAATAGGTGCAGGAGTAGGCCATTCAGCCCTTCGAGCCAGCACCGCCAGCACCGCCATTCAATGCGATCATGGCTGATCACTCTCAATCAGTACCCCGTTCCTGCCTTCTCCCCATACCCCCTCACTCCGCTATCCTTAAGAGCTCTATCCAGCTCTCTCTTGAAAGCATTTTGTACATTTACCAAGCCAATTAACGTACAAACTCCGTACAGACGGCGCCCGTAGTCGGGATCGATCCTGGGTCTCCGGCGCTGCGTTCGCTGTAAGGCGGCAACTCTACCGCTGCGCCACTGTGCCGCCCTAAAGGTCAGGAATAAAGCCGACGGTATCGATGCAGTAAAACGTAAAGAGAGGTTGGATTTAATTAAAGCTTTGTTTAGTCGAGAGATACAGCAGGGAAACCGGCCCTTCGGCCCACCGAGTTCACCCCGACCGCCAATCACCCATTCACACTAGTTCTATGCTATCTCACTTTCTCCTCCACTCCCTGCACATCAGGGGCAATTTTACAGAGCCCAATTAACCTACAAAACTGGTGGACATAAAATGCTGGAGTAACTCAGCGGGTCAGGCAGCATCTCTGGAGAGAAGGAATGGGTGACGTTTCGGGTCGAGACCCTTCTCCGAAACGTCACCCATTCCTTCTCTCCAGAGATGCTGCCTGACCTGCTGAGTTACTCCAGCAATTTGTGTCTACCTTTGATTTAAAGCAGCATCTGCAGTTTTCTTTCCTAACCTATAAACCTGTACGTCTTTGGGATGTGGGAAGAAACCGGAGCACCCGGGGGAAACCCAGGCGGTCACGGGGAGAATAAACTGAGCACAAACAGCACCCGAGGTCAGGATCGAACCTGGGTTCTCCAGCACTGAGTCGGCAGCTCTACCAGCTGGGACACTGTGCCACTCTGAAACGGACCATTTTCAAAGATAACAAAGACCAGTAATCGAGAGGATGTGAGTTCAGATTACACGCAGCTGGATTGTGAATTTGTATCCAATCAAAAGGCCTGTAAAAATGATCACAAAGCTGCTTTGAATGCTTAACTACTCACTAATGTTCCTTCAAAAATGGTAAAAGAGAAATAGCGGTCCTTAATTGTTCTGGGCCTCTGTAGGACTCTAGTAGGGTTGCCAACTGTCCCGTATTCGCCGGGACATTCCGTATTTTGAACTAAATTGGTTTGGCCCACACGGGACCGCCCTCGTCAATAGACAATAGACAATAGGTGCAGGAGGAGGCCATTCGGCTCTTCGAGCCAGCACCGACATTCAATGTGATCATGGCTGATCATTCTCAATCAGTACCCCGTTCCTGCCTTCTCCCCATACCCCCTGACTCCGCCATCTTTAAGAGCTCTATCTAGCTCTCTCTTGAATGCATTCAGAGAATTGGCCTCCACTGCCTTCTGAGGCAGAGAATTCCACAGATTCACAACTCTCTGACTGAAAAAGTTTTTCCTCATCTCCGTTCTAAATGGCCTACCCCTTATTCTTAAACTGTGCCCCCTGGTTCTGGACTCCCCCAACATTGGGAACATGTTTCCTGCCACTAATGTGTCCAACCCCTTAATAATCTTATACGTTTCGATAAGATCTCCTCTCATCCTTCTAAATTCCAGTGTATACAAGCCTAGTCGCTCCAGTCTTTCAACATATGACAGTCCCGCCATTCCGGGAATTAACCTAGTAAACCTACGCTGCACGCCCTCAATAGCAAGAATATCCTTCCTCAAATTTGGAGACCAAAACTGCACACAGTACTCCAGGTGCAGTCTCACTAGGGCCCTGTACAACTGCAGAAGGACCTCTTTCCTCCTTTGTCCCGTATTAGGCTCGGGGGAGCACTGTAGGCCCAGACGCTGTAGGCCCGGACGCTGTAGGCCCGGACACTGTAGGTCGGGACAATGTGGGCCCGGACGCTGTAGGCCCAGACGATGTAGGTCCGGACAGTGTAGGCCCGGAGGCCCGGGCGACGCCTAATGGAGGTTGCCTAGCAACCCGTCTACCGGCCCAGGCGGCCGCCATTGGTGGAGCATGGAGCACAAGTGGCCGCTGGCTGGGTGAGGTCACGCGGGGCGCGGGGCGGTGACGTCACCTTTGGTCCCTTATTTGGGAGTGAGATGGTTGGTGCCCCTAGACACTCGTCTCCGCATTGATGCATGTAGTTGATTTACCTGAGCAAGGAGCCGGGCCGTCTAGAGAACACCAAACGCTGGTGCTGCCTGGGCGAAAGAAGGAGTGGAGTAAATCCCAGACCTGAAGAACTCCCTCATCCCGAGACTAGATGCACTAAGCAAATGGATTGTGCTGTCTCCGCAGCGATCTACCGTCAAAGGAATGCCAGAGTCAGCACGCAGGTGAACATCACTGCAGTCAGACGCTATCATTGTGGTACATGCTCAGTGTTTTTATTCATCATCGTCTCCTTGTTTCCTCGGCCGATACTTCTCCATAAAGTGTGCGTGCTTTTGGCGAAGGATTTCTTGCTGCCTCTTGAGGCCGTTCATCCTGTGGCAAATGAAAGAGTGAGCGTGAGGGGGAAGCCCGACGGATGACAATCGGTTACAATCATGAAAGGCAGGAGTTTCATTGCTGGTCACCCATCAGCCCCTAGACTCCATCTTGGGGTTGCCAACTGTCCCATGTTAGTCGAGGCATCCCGTAATTTTGGGCTAAATTGGTTTGTCCCCGTACTGGACCGCCCTTGTACCGCGTTAGTAGGGTTGCCACAACTTCCCCACTCCCAAGTAAGGGACAAAGGGTGACGTCACCGCCCCGCGCCCCACGTGACCTCACCCAGCCAGCGGCCACGTGCTCCCGCTCCACCAATGGCTGACGTTACCTTGTCCCCTATTTGGGAGTGAGGAAGTTGGCAACCCTAACTCCATTCCATACCCATTCAGCCGAATCCACAAGGCGAGGAAGTTACGTGGATCACCTCCAACCATCAGCCTATTAAACACTACAACCTCCAAACAAGCTCTGAACTACATAGACTCGGGGGCTTTGGTTATGCCTTTTTGCACTATTATTGTTTGTTTCTTTTTTCGTTTCCATGTGTATGTATGCATATGTACAAAGGTAGACACAAAATGCTGGAGTAACTCAGCGGGTCAGGCAGCATCTCTGGAGGGAAGGAATGGGCGACGTTTTAGGTCGAGACCCTTCTTCAGACTGAGGTCTTGACCCGAAACGTCACCCATTCCTTCTTTCCAGAGATGCTGCCTGACCCGCTGAGTTACTCCAGCATTTTGTGTCTACCTTTGGTTTAATCCAGCATCTGCAGTTCTTTCCTATGCATATTGAAGGTATTTATTCACAATATGCTGGAGTAACTCAGCAGGTCAGGCAGCATCTCGGGAGAGAAGGAATGGGTGACGTTTCGGGTCGAGACCCTTCTTCAGACTGATGTCAGGGGGGCGGGACAAAGGAAGGATATAGGTGGAGACAGGAAGATAGAGGGAGATCTGGGAAGGAGGAGGGGAAGAGAGGGACAGAGGAACTATCTAAAGTTGGAGAAGTCGATGTTCTTACCACTGGACTGCAAGCTGCCCAGGCGAAATATGAGGTGCTGTTCCTCCAATTTCCGGTGGGCCTCACTATGGCACTGGAGGAGGCCCATGACAGAAAGGTCAGACTGGGAATGGGAGGGGGAGTTGAATTGCTCGGCCACCGGGAGATCAGTTTGGTCAATGCGGACCGAGCGCAGGTGTTGAGCGAAGCGATCGCCGAGCCTGCGCTTGGTTTCGCCGATGTAAATAAGTTGACATCTAGAGCAGCGGATGCAATAGATGAGGTTGGAGGTTTCCTATGCATATGTACATATATATATATGTGTACATACACACATATATATATATATATCTCTAATATATATATATATATGTGCGTGTGTGTATGTGTGTGTGTGCATATCTATGTATATATATACATTCACACACACACACACACACATATATATATACATGTACATAGTCATACAAACACATAAAAATTCTTATTTGCAGCAGCACAACAGAACGTAAACATAGTACTCTGTAAACAATATAATAAATGATAAAAGGTTCAGTATATATACATACTTATTTCCATTTAGTATATTGTTTACGTATCTGCTGTGCTGCTGCAAGTAAGAATTTCTTACAGTTTGGGACATACAGTGCATTCAGAAAGTCTTCACTTTTTCCACATTTTGCTAGGTTACAGCCTTATTTTAAAATGGATTAAATTTCTTTTTTTTTTAAATCATCAATCTTTGCAAACATTTCCAAACACCTGTTTTCACTTTTTTATTATGGGGTATTGTGTGTAGATTGATGACAAAAAAATGAATTTTAGTCCTTTTTAAAATAAGGCTGTAACGTAGCAAAATGTGGAAAAAGTGAAGGGGTCTGAATGCTTTCTGAATGCACTGTATGGCAAGAAAAGACCCTTGACTCTTGACATTAGGCGCATGTCTGGTCGCCCAGCTGTACGAAGGATGTCATTCAGTTGGAAAGGGCACAGAAGGGATTCACCAGGAAATTCAAGGTTTCAAGTTCAGTGTATTATCACATGTACCAATTAAGGTACAGTGAAACTCAATCACCATACAGTCATACTATAAAAAGCACCAAGACACACAACTACTTAAAAGTTAACATAAACATCCACCACAGTTACCTGGGCTTGCGGGCTTGAGTTTAGTTTAGAGATACAGCGCGGAAACAGGCCCTTTCAGCCCACCGGGTCCGCGCCGACCAGCGATCCCCGCACATTAACACTATCCTATACCCACTAGGGACAATTTTTTCATTTATCAAGCCAATTAACCCACAAACCTGCACGTCTTTGGAGTGTGCGAGGAAACCGAAGATCTCGGAGAAAACCCACGCAGGTCATGGGGAGAACGTACAAACTCTGTACAGACAGCGCCCGTAGTCGAGATGGAACCCGGGTCTCCGGCGCTGCATTCGCTGTAAGGCGGCAACTCTACCGCCGTAACCGCCACCGTGCTGTGTAGCTCGATGATTCTAAGACCTGGAGATATTTGCTGGCAGTGCTAGTTTAGTTTAGTTTAATGTCAGGTGTACCGAGGTACAGTGAAAAGCTTTTGTTGCGTGCTAACCTGTCAGTGGAAAGGCAACACGCTGATTACTCAGCGTACAGATACAGCAGAAAGGGAATAACGTTTAGTGAAAGATAAAGTCCAGTAGAGTTTGCTCAAAGGTAGTCCGAGGGTCTCCAATGAGGTAGATGGTATTTTAGTTTAGTTTAGTTCAAAGATACATAAAACTCTTCAGCGGGTAGTCCATAGAGCTCAGAGGACCATCGGAACACAGCTACCAGCCTTGGAGGGCAGAAAGTTCTGAGCCCCATGCTCTACTCCCTCTTCACACACGACTGTGTTCCTGCATTCGACACCAACACCATTGTCAAGTTTGCAGACGACACAACGGTGATCGGGCTGATCACCAACGGGGATGAAACAAACTATAGAGCTCGGTGCTCGGATAACAACCTGTCCCTAAATACCACCAAGACCAAGGAGCTGATCATCAACTTCCGTAGGTCACATAACGGGGAATATGCCCCGATCTCTATCAATGGGGACAGTGTGGAGAGAGTGTCCAGCTTCAAGTTTCTGGGCACTCACATTTCGGAGGACCTAACATGGTCCAATAACACTGCTGCGCTGGTCAAGAAGGCACAACAAAGACTGTTCTACCTAAGAACACTGAAAAAGTCTGGTCTGCCCCAACAGCTGCTGACGACCTTCTACCGCTGCACCATAGAGAGCATCCTAACGCATGGCATCCCTGTGTGGTACCTCAGCTGCACGGAGGCAGAAAGGAAAGCTCTACAGCGGGTAGTCCATAGAGCTCAGAGGGCCATCGGAACACAGCTACCAGACTTGGAGGGCATCTACAACACACGATGCCTCAGAAAAGCCACCAGCATCCACAAAGATTCCTCACACCCCTGCAACAGTCTGTTCGAACTCCTTCCATCGGGCAGACGATACAAGGCATTCTACGCCCGCACCTCCAGACTCAGGAACAGCTTCATCCCCAGGGCCATAGCTGCTATGAACCGGTCCTGCTGAGCCGGATGGTCACATTGCACAGTGAACCGGCACAGATCTACTTACACTTTATTCTGTTTTAAAACTGTTACAATTTGTTTCATTGGGTTGTTTAAATTAATATTGACTAGCTAATTAAATTATTGTATCATATGGGAGGCGCATTCCCAATCTCGTTGTACCCCTGTACAATGACAATAAAGATATATTGTATTGTATTGTATTGTTTTGGAAACAGGCCCTTCGGCCCACCGAGTCCACGTCGACCAGTGATCCCGGCACATTTATTAGCTCAGGGCTGCTTTCGAGTTGTTGGTGGGATGGTTCAGTTGCGTGGATGAACGAACGTAGGGAGCAGTGGAAATGCATTCAAACCTATTTGAAAGAGATAAGGGCTTGAAGGGGAAAAAGCTTTGCAGATCTCAGGGGAAAGAGCCGGGGAACGAGGCTATTTGGATCACAAGAGGTGACCCAGCAATGATGTGTTGAATGGCGTACCTCTCCTGCTCCACGACATTCCCCTGGATACTCCAGACAAATCCGAAAGGGTTACTAATCCTATCATGTGCCCCTTTCAAATCTTTCTTTGTGAGAGTTAGTGCTCTCTCTGTAGCTGAGCTGACGTGGTATGCACAGTGGGGGGTGGGTGCAGGTAGTGCTGGGATATGAGGGGAACCTTCTTCACCCAGGCAGTGGTAAAGCACCTGGAATGTGCTGCCAGAGAGAATGGTTTTAGAGTTCGGACATGCAGCGTAGAAACAGGCCCTTCGGCCCACCTGGGTTGATGCCGACCATGAACTCTGGTGGGAAGCTTACTCCATGAACTCACACTCCGTTTTCTACGCTATCCCACTTTCCCATCTACTCCCGACACCTCTGCGGGCAATTTAATTAGAGGTTAATTAACTTACAGACCCACACATCGTTGGGTTGCGAGAGGAAACTGGAGCACCTGGAGGAAACCGGAAAACCACAGGGAGAACATGCAAGCTCCACTCGCAAGTTCACGATTAAACGCGGGTCTCTGGCGCTGTGTGGTGGCGGCTCCACTATAGACAACAGGTGCAGGAGGAGGCCATTCGGCCCTTCCAGCCAGCACCGCCATTCACTGTGATCATGGCTGATCATTCTCAATCAGTACCCCGTTCCTGCCCTCTCCCCATACCCCCTGACTCTGCTATCATCAAGAATATCTAACTCTCTCTTGAAAACATCCAGAGAATTGGCCTCCACTGCCTTCTGAGGCAAAGAATTACACAGATTTACAACTCTCTGAGTGAAAAAGTTTTTCCTCATCTCCGTTCTAAATGTCCAACCCCTTATTCTTAAACTGTGGCCCCTGGTTCTGGACTCCCCCAACATTGGGAACATGTTTCCTGCCTCTAGCGTGTCCAATCCCTTAATTGTCTTATATGTTTCAATAAGGTCCCCTCTCATCCTTCTAAATTCCAGTGTATACAAGCCCAGTCACTCCAGTCTTTCAACATACGACAGCCCCGCCATTCCGGGGATTAACCTCGTGAACCTACGCGGCACTCCCTCAATAGCAAGAATGTCCTTCCTCAAATTTGGAGACCAAAACTGCACACAGTACTCCAGGTGTGGTCTCACTAGGGCCCTGTACAACTGCAGATGGACCTCTTTGCTCCGATACTCAACTCCTCTTGTCATGAAGGCCAACATGCCATTAGCTTTCTTCACTGCCTGCTGTACCTGCACGCTTACTTTCAGTGACTGGTTACCATCTGATGGTTGAAGCAGATCGCCGACAGCATTTGTTTAGACAAGCAGTCAAAATGACCGACAGATGTTGGTTAACCAAGGAAAGACACAAAAAGCTGGAGCTACTCAGTGAGTCAGGCAGCATCTCTGGAGAACATAGATGGGTGACGTTTCAGGGCGGGACTCCGTTCAGACTGCAGTTGAGCAGTTGAATCGCCTAAATATAAAAACCATTTGGACCATATGGGGCGCACAAGTCCAGAGACCTGGGTTCGATCCTGACTATGGGTGCAGTTTGTACGGAGTTTGGACGTTCTCCCCGTGACCTGTGTGGGTTTTCTCCGGATGCTCCAGTTTCCTCCCACACTACAAAGACGCACAGGTTTTTAGGCTAATTAGCTTCTGTAAATTGTGTAGGATAGTGCTAGTGTACGGGGTGACCGCTGGTTGGCACGGTCTCGGTGGGCCGAAGGGCCTGTTTCCACGTTGCTTCTCCAAAGTGTAAAGTAAAGACCAAGTACTGGGCAATGGGATTAATACAGAACGGTGCCCGCTAGTTAGCATGGCATTGGGGTGAATGGCCTGTCTCCACACTGTACAATAAGGTCATGAGGAAAAGGAGCAGAATTAGGCCATTCGGCCCATCAAGTCTGCCATTCAATCATGGCTAATCTATCTCTCCCACTTAACCCCATTCTCCTGCCTTCTCCCCATTACCTCTGACACCCATAGAAAACAGGTGCAGGAGGAGGCCATTTGGCCCTTCGAGCCAGCACCGCCATTCATTGTGATCATGGCTGATCATCAGAATCAGAATCATAATAGCCTTTATTGTCATCCAAAAAAAACAAGTCTTTTGGACAAAATCCACAATCAGTAACCCGTGCCTGCCTTCTCCCCATATCCCTTGATTCCGCTAGCCCCTCGAGCTCTATCTAACTCTCTTTTAAATTCATCCAGTGAATTGGCCTCCACTGCCTTCTGTGGCAGAGAATCCCACAAATTCACAACTCTCCGGGTGAAAAAGTTTTTTCTCTTGCTGTGTGAAAATGAGCTGCCATGTTTTCTTCCCCTCTGACAGTGAGTGCAGTACAACTCTCTGGGTGGAAAAGTTTCTTCTCACCTCAGTTTTAAACGACCTCCCCTTTATTCTTAGACTGTGTGGCCCCTGGTTCTGGACTCCCCCAACATTGGGAACATTTTTCCTGTATCTTCCCACTGAGTTCCTCCAGCACTTTTACGCTTTGCTCAAGATTCAAGCATCTGCAGTCTCTCGAAATTCTCTACAGGATGAGAGGGGAAAGATTTCAGGTGAGAGGGGACAGTTTCTTCCCCGCTGTTATCAGGTAACTGAACCATCCTATCAATGACTAGAGAGCAGTCCTACCTCATTGGAGACCCTCAGACTATCTTTGATCGGACTTGACAGGACTTATCCCCAACATTGGGAACATTTTTCCTGCATCTAGCCTGTCCAGTCCTTTTGTAATTTTACCCGTACTAATCAAGAATCTGTCACTCTCTGCTGTAAAGATATTCCCTGCACAGCCTTCTTATGGCAAAGAATTCCACAGATTCACCGCCCTCTGACGAAAGAAATTCCTCCTCATCTCCTTCCCAGAAGAACGTCCTTTAATTCTGCGGTGATGAGGCTCGCTGGACTGGCGCCTGTCAGGAGAGGGTGGGGTTTCTCCACGGATCTACGTGTGGTACCGCACACTCGAGCCCACAGAGACCGGTGACGCTCACGCCATGCCCAGGACTGATTGTGTGTGTTGAAATGAAACTGCCTTCTATTGTGCTCCTAGCGACTGGAGCTCTTGTTCCGAGTCAGGGCACGGCGGAAGCATTCAGACTTTGCATTCATCCCCTTCAATGGGGAATGCGATACCCCATAGTAGGTGACTTGTTTTCATCTGATCATCAGACACCTCCTCCCCCCACCCCCCCTCCTGCATCCACCCACCCCACCCCCCCCCCCCAACCCATCCCCCCTCCCCTTCTCCGATCGGACTCAAAGGGATCATTCTTAACTTTACGTCAACGGCAACTTAGGAAGTCTGACGGTGACTGCGGCCTGTGACCGGGGTCGGCGGGGAGAGAGCGCGCTGAGAAATGGGAGCCCCAGCCTGGATGGCACCCCTCACCCCCCCCCCCCCCCCCCCCGACCCCTCACTTCAGTAGCCCGGCAGCTGCAGATGGTGTTAATCCCTCTGATGGACAGACACAGCAAAAGGCACAGGCTCTCGGTTACATGTAGTTTGTGCACCTCGCTGACAAAGAAGCTGCAGGCCCCGTGCGACCCCTCTGTCCCACGCCTCATCTCACCCCAACACCCACCGCCCGTTCGCTACCCCTCACTGAACCCTGCACAGGCCACGCCTAGGCTTTAGAACCCTCGTCCAAATCCATGCGTGGTCACCCCCTCCTCCCTCTCCCCCCATTTCTTGCCACCTCCTCTTAGAGTCACAGAGTGACAGTGTGGAAACAGGTCCTTCGGCCCAACTTGCCTGCATCAGCCAACGTGTCCCAGCCACACTAGTCCCACCTGCCTGCTTTTGGTCCATCTATGTACTAAAACTCTCGTTTGTTCCTGAACTGCAGCCAAACCGGCACACGATGCTGGAGTAACTCAGCGGGTGAGGCAGCATCTCTGGATAGAAGGAATGGATGACGTTTCGGGTCGAGACCCTTCTTTGGACTGATGTCAGGGGAGTGGGCGGGACAGAGATAGGATGTAGTCGGAGACAGGAAGACTGGTGGCAGAACTGGGAAGGGGGAGGGGATGGAGTGAGAGGCAAAGCAAGGGGTATTTGAAGTTAGAGAAGTCAATGTTCATACCGCTGGGGTGTAAAGCTGCCCAAGCGAAATATGAGGTGCTGTTCCTCCAATTTAGGCTGGGCCTCACTCTGACAATGGAGGAGGCCCAGGACAGAAAGGTCAGATTGGGAATGGGAGGGGGAGTTAAAGTGCTGAGCAACCGGAAGACCCTACCTTCGATTTAAACCAGCATCTGCAGTTCTTTCCGGCACATTTTATCCCAGGCAATGTCCTGGTGAATCTGCATAGATTTACTGGCGCTGTGTAACTTGGTGTGCTTCATACCTTGTGCAGAGGCCCAGTTTTTACTCAAGTCCCATCATTAACAGTGATCTGACTTCTCCTCTGCCTGCATCTAAACCATGTTTCTTGCAAGCTTAGATTAGGGTTGCCAACTGTCCCATATCAACCGGAACATCCTGTATTTTGGGCTAAATTGGTTTGTCCCGTACGGGTCCGCCCTTGTCCCGTATTAGGCCTGGGGGGGTTCTAGGCCCGGACGCCGCCCATCGGAGGTTGCATTGCAACCCGCCTCCCGCCCGGGCGGCCGCCGTTGGTGGAGCGGGAGCACGTGGCCACTGGCTGGGTGAGGTCACGTGGGGCACGGGGGGGGGGTAACATCTCCCTGTCCCTGACCGCCCCGTGCTCCACATGACTTCACCCAGCCAGCGGCCACGTGCTCCCGCTCCACCAATAGTGGCCGACTGGGCCAAGAGGCGGGTTGCTTCGCAACCTCCGTTAGGCGGCGCCCAGGCCTCCGGGCCTAAACTGTCCGGGCCTACAGTGTCTGGGCCTACAGTGTCCGGACCTACACTGTCCGGGCCTACACTGTCAGGACCTGCACTGTCCAGACCTACACTGTCTGGACTTACACTGTCTGGATCTACACTGTCCGGGCCTACATTGTCAGGACCTGCACTGTCCGGGCCTACACTGTCAGGACTTACACTGTCCGGATCTACACTGTCTGGACCTACAGTGTCTGGACCTACACTGTCTGGGCCTACAGTGTCCGGGCCTACAGTGCCCCCCAGGCCTACAGCACCCACCGGGCCTACAGCGCCCCCCGGGCCTAATACGGGACAAGGGCGGTCCCGTACAGGACAAAACAATTTAGCCCAAAATACGGGATGTCCCAGCTAATACAATAGACAATAGACAATAGGTGCAGGAGTAGGCCATTCGGCCCTTCGAGCCAGCAACACCATTCAATGTGATCATGGCTGATCATTCTCAATCACGGGACAGTTGGCAACCTTACACTCTAGGCATCTAGCTGAGGGAGCAGATGGAGTTTAGTGATCTGACTGATTGATGGATACTTTATTATCACATGTGGCAAGTCACAGTGACCATCTTTGTTCTGCACACCATACACAAGGTACGCAATGAGTCGCCACAAAGGGCGGCACGGTGGCACAGCGGTAGAGTTACTGCCTTTCAGTGCTTACAGTGCCAGAGACGCGGGTTCCATCCCGACCACAGGTGCTGACTGTGCGAAGTTTGTACGTTCTCCCCGTGACCGCGTGGGTTTTCTCTGAGATCTTTGGTTTCCTCCCACACACCAAAGGCCTACGGGTTTGAAGGTTAATTGGCTCGGTGTAAATGTAAGATTGTCCCTGGTGAGTGTAGGATAGTGTTAACGTGTCACAAACTGGCGGCATCTTCCAAATGTGAGAGCAATCTACAGGCTGCGGGAAGCAAGGAAAGGCATCTCTAATGGCTAATCTCAACTGCGGACTGGAGACCAGAGACTGATAGAAATCAGTGGAAGTACAGGAGCTGCAGCCAGCGTGAGAGTAAAGATCAAACACTAACCAGTTACCAAAGGATGAAAGTACAAAGCTGGCCACTGCTACGGAATTCAGTCACCACCTGTTTAAACTGAACTTTAATCCAGCCAAGACACAAGTGGCAGGTCTAAAACCTTTTTTATTTCGATCCAATTCACACCAGATTCTATCACCCACCTACACATTGAGTGCTGTTATGCTTGTTGAGTTTTTTTCATAGAGTTTTATTGTCACGTGTACCGAGGTTCAGTGAAAAGCTTTCTTGCTGCGTGCTAACCAGTCAGCGGAAAGACAATACGTGATTGCAATCGAGCCGTTCACAGTGCACAGATACGTGAGAAAGGGAATAACATGAATTAACTAGCATCTGCAATTCTTTGTTTCTACAGTCTGAGTGCACGTCTTTGGGATACGGGAGGAACCGGGAGCATCTGTAGAAAATGCACCAGTCACAGGGAGCGCCCAGTAGCGCTGGAGCGACACGGTGGTGCAGCGGGTAGAGCCGCTGCCACACAGAGCCAGAGACCTGGGTTCCATCCTCACCTCGGGTGCTGTCTGTGTGGAGTTTGCATGTTCTCCCTGTGAACTGCAGAGGTCTCATCCGGCTGCTCCTGTGTCCTCCCACATCTCAAAGAGGTGCAGGTTTGTAGGTTAATTTTAGTTTAGTTTAGTTTTGGAGATACAGCGCGGAAACAGGCCCTTTCGGCCCACCGGGTCCGCGCCGACCATCCTACACCCACTAGGGACAGTTTTTACATTTTACCGAGGCAATTAACCTACATGCCTGCACGTCTTTGGAGTGTGGGAGGAAAACCGAAGATCTCGGAGAAAACCCACGCAGGTCACGGGGAGAACGTGCAAACTCCGTGCAGACAGCGCCCGTAGTCGGGATGGAACCCGGGTCTCCGGCGCTGCATTCGCTGTAAGGCAGCAACTCTACCGCTGCGCCACTGTGACCGCCCATAATTGTCCCTCTGTAAATTTGTAGGGAGTGCACGAGAAAGTGAGATAACATAGAAGTGGTGAGAACGGGCTGTGAGAACGGGCATGGATTCGGTGGGCTGATACAGTTTCCATATTTCTATCCCATGAACACAGATAGCACGGGAGGCGAGGATGGAACCGAGATCACTGGCGCTGTGAGGCAGCAACACTACCACCATGTACTTTTTACCTGATGCACTTCCAGAATACCATTTAATAGAAAAGATTGATGTGCAATCCAAGTACTAGGCATCTAGGTTAACACTACTGTTTTAATAATCAACATCTGTTGCAGATGTAGGTTTACACCGAAGATAGACACAAAGTGCTGGAGTAACTCAGCGGGACATGCAGCATCTCCTGAGAGAACGAATCGGTTGAGGCTGAGGAATGGTCTCAACCCAAAACATCATCCATTCCTTCTCTCCAGAGATGCTGCCTGACCTGTTGAGTTACTCCAGCATTTTATGTCAGTCTGAAGAAGGGTTTCGACCCGAAATATTACCCATTCCTTCCCTCCTGAGATGCTGCCTGACCCGCTGAGTTACTCCAGCTTTTTGGTGATACCTTGTGTTTAGTTTAGTTTAGAGATACAGCTCAGAAACAGGCCCTTCGGCCCAGAGTCCGCACCGACCAGCGATCCCCGCACATTAACATTATCATACACACGCTGGGGATAATTTACACTCATACCAAGCCAACTAACCTACAAACCTGCACGTCTTTGGAGTCTGGGAGGAAACCGAAGATCTCAGAGAAAACCCACGTGGTCACGGGGAGCACGTACAAACTCTGTAGACAGCGCCCGTGGTCGTGATATAACCCGGGTCTCTGGCGCTGTAAGCGCTGTAAGGCAGCAACTCTACCACTGCGCCCCCTTGCCCCCTGTGTCTATCTTTTCTGTTTTAATAATCTGCTCCATTCTTTGTTAGGACTGTGAACTTCCTCCAGCATATCTATCATCAGTTAAGTGAAAGGTGTGAGATCAATCTTTTGTCCTGTACGTCTAAGGTGCAGCTATTTTGGTCATGAGGTATTTGGGGTGGACTCTCAGTCAAGAGTCCTTAACTTTCAGATAATTATCACAATCATGCAGCTATCACGTCCGATTTATAACAGCGGCAGAGGTTCAAAATCGCAGAGAAGGTTTGTGAAAAATTAGAAAGCAGAAATTGAAGATTGTTGCCAAAACATCAGAAGGATGTTAAAGCAAAAAAAAAATGCAGAGGCTGGGTAGACCGTCAACAGCTCTGAAGAAGGGTTTCGACCTGAAATGTCTTCTGTTCCTTTTCTCCAGAGATACTGCCTGCCTGAGTTACTCCAGCATTTTGTGTTTTTGTCAGGGAGAGAGTTTATTTGCTCCTGTTTGTTGGAACTTGCTCCCTGCAAACTGGTTGCAGTTTTTCCACCATTGTAATAATAGTGACTCCATTTTAACTAGCACTAGACGGGCGTGGACCCTTGCAAATCTCTCGTTGGGTGCAAGCCTCTCCTGCAGGCCCGGCAACCCCCTCCCAACTGACGACCCGTGGACCTGGGGCCCTCTGGGGAGTGTCTCCACGGGCAAGGGGGGAGAGGAAAGGGGAGAGGGGGCCACTCACCTCGGCCCCGGGCGGCAAGAGCGAGCCATGGACCCGTCGGGTGCAAACCTCTCCTGCAGCAGCAGCTAGGCGGAGACGGCCATCTTGTTTGACCCTCTGCCGCCGCGCTGCACCACGGGAGGAAGGTCAGGCGTGGGGCATGCTGGCACGGGCGCCGGTCCTCCCGGCGGGGGGGGGGGTGGGGGGGAGAGTGCATTTATTAAAGTTTATTAACTTAATTGTTTTAAAAATGTGACAAAACTTGATCAATGGAGACCGCAGGGGAATGGTGAGTAGGGTGGTCCTAAAATTGTTGCGCTATCGTGTACCGTTTTGGCGGTATTTCGGGATCAAATATATCCACAAACCCACAAATATACAAGGTGAGAGTTTTCGTCATATGGAGATAGATTGGCTTTAAGCTACTTGGAGGCATTGGAAAGGTGCTGGGAAAATGCACATTGCTTTTTTCACCAGAGAACAAGAAACCCTCTGGCAAAATATTAACTTTGGCCAGCACCAACTCTCAACACATACAGGTCCGTGCACAAATGGAATTTGATCTGAAAACCTAAAGTAGGCATTAAGGGGGGAGTTCTTCGGATTTATAAATGAAGGGAAGGTGAAGTTCCACAGGGATTGGTTACTTGGACCAAACCCAGTTACAGCAGGCAGACCTAATGTGGACTCTGGGACTGGAAGCACAATGTCAAAACCTGCAGCAACGTGAATTAGGAGGTATCTATTAGCGGTAAGAACGCCGATGTAGGTAAGTGTGAATTACTTTCCTACACTGGTTACTTCAAATTCATTCTGGCCGGTACTCCACGAGGGGAAAAGTCCAGGACTGGAGGGGCTCAGACATATTTCTCACCAAAAACAGTGACACAGATTAACGAGGGGTGAAAGGAAAAAAAGAAAATCCAAGCTTTGGGGTGGTTGATTTCTGGGGGGATAGAGCAAAAAGCGTAGAAATTCTGTTCAACTGGCATTAAATCTCAGAGAGCACAGTCATGGTTCCGGTATCCAGTTTACAGAGAGGCTAGACAACCGTTGGAAAAGATGTAGCAAAAGATCCAGTGATTATGTCAGGGATAGAAAGACTACACTATTGCAACACACCGAACAGGCTTTTCTCTGGACAAGGGGAGAATGTAATAAAGGGCAGACACAAAATGCTGGAGTAACTCAGCGGGTCAGGCAGCATCTCGGGAGAGAAGGAGCGGGTGACGTTTCGGGTCGAGACCCTTCTTCTCCACCCGAACAGTCAACCATTCTTTCTCTCCCAAGATGCTGCCTGACCCGCTGAGTTACTCCAGCATTTTGTATTTACCTTCAATTTAAACCAGCATCTGCGGGTTTTTTCCCCCCTATGTAATAAAGGGTGTTTACTACTGAGTGGTTTTGTTAGGGTTAGACAATAGACAATAGACAATAGGTGCAGGAGGAGGCCATTCTGTCCTTCGAGCCAGCACCGCCATTCAATGTGATCATGGCTGATCATTCTCAATCAGTACCCCGTTTCTGCCTTCTCCCCATACCCACTGACTCCGCTATCCTTAAGAGCTCTATCTAGCGGGTTAGGATTGATGCAGAGAAGATGCAGCCAGGTGAGTGATTTGAGAACTGGGGGGGGCACTAATGTAATAAGATAATTGGCCAGACCTCCAAGAGGGAATTCAGGAGAAGCATCAAGAGAATGTGCCTACTGGACGTGACAGTGACTACTGGACGTGCTTTGAAGGGGGAGGCCAGATAAATGTTTGAAGGAAGAAAGGGTGAGGTGATGGAGCAAAATAAATTCGGAAAGAGGATCCGATAAATCAGGAAAAGCCAAGAAATTATTGATTCCGTTTGCCTTTCAAACGGAGCATTTACCAATATTTGTCAGACACTCGTTGGGATGGCGCAGCGGTAGAGTTGCCGCCTTATGGCGCCAGAGACCCGGGTTTGATCCTGACCACCGATGCTTGTCTGCAGGGGGTTTACACGCTCTCGGCATGCACTCGGTGGGCAGAGGGGCCAGTTTCCGTGCTGTATCTCCACGCTTCACTAAACAAATGCTTGTTTATTTACTGTGGTTTTGTAATATTTTGAACACCCCAGATGCCGAGACGCCTACCTTTGTCCAAAAAGTACCCAGGGACTCCAGTACATTTTCTAAGTTGAATCATCTCGTGACGCATCCTGGGCTACAAGTGTTTATGCTGCTCTGCCATTTGATTAATGAAGATCTGCAGATTCTCCCTATTTTGATCTGGGAGGCAGGAACCAAGTGGAATATTTCTTGGCCCAGCCACTCTTTCATCGGTCAGTGTCAGCTCATGGACGCGTGCCCAGTGCTAGGATTGTGTTCTGAAGCGCTAGTCGGCTGTTGACTGGGAGCTGCCTAGGCTCCTATCCAATGGAGTTACCAGCAAATTCACTGGGAATGCACGCTGAACCAACCCAGCCACAGACGGCCGTGGAGGCCAAGGCAATGGATATTTTTAAGGCAGAGATAGATAGATTCTTGACGGGCGTCAGGGGTTATGGGGAGAAGGCAGGAGAATGGGGTCAGGAGGGAGAGATAGATCAGCCATGACGGAATGGCGGGGTAGACTTGACGGGCCGAATGGCCTAATTCTGCTATCACCTCTGAACTTATGAGATTTTGCAAACGGCGTATGTTTTCATGGTACAGCAGGTTGAGTTTTGTTTAGGGATACAAGGCGGCACGGTGGCCCAGCGGTAGAGTTGCTGCCTTACAGCGAATGCAGCGCCGGAGACTCAGGTTCGATCCTGACTACGGGCGCCGTCTGTACGGAGTTTGTACGTTCTCCCCGTGACCTGCATGGGTTTTCTCCGAGATCTTCGGTTTCCCCCCACACTCCAAAGACGTGCAGGTTTGTAGGTTAATTGGCTGGGCAAATGTAAAAATTGTCCCCAGTGTGTGTAGGATAGTGTTAATGTGCGGGGATCGCTGGGCGGCGCGGACCCGGTGGGCCGAAGGGACTGTTTCCGCGCTGTATCTCTAAATCAAAATATAAATCTGGAACTGGCTCTTCAGCAACGCAGGGTCCGCACCGACCAGCGATCCCCGCACACTAGCACTATCCTACACACACACACTAGGGACAGCTTTCAATTTTACCAAGCCAATTAACCTACAAACCCGCACATCTTTGGAGTGTGGGGGGAAACCGGAGCTCCCGCAGAAAACCCCCGGTCATGGGGAGAACGTACAAACTCCGTACAGACGGCACCCGTGGTCAGGATCGAACCCGGGTCTCCGGCGCTGTGCCGCCCCTGGTCTTAAACATCTGCTGGACAAAACAATGCAACAAGAAACTGAAAGCATAAGAGTGACACCAAAAACTAAACTTGTTCCATCAGGCCAATAGGCAGGAACAGCAGCGGATAGAAATGGAGGAGAGCGCTTTCAACACCATGGGTGGCGCAGCGGTAGTGTTGCTGCCTCACAGCGCCAGAGGCCTGGGTTCGATCTTGACTGCAGGCGCTGTCTGTACGGAGGTTTGACGTTTTCCCTGTGACTGCGTGGGTTTTCCCCGGGTGCTCCGGTTTCCTCCCACACTCCAAAGATGTACAGGTTTGTAGGTTAATTGGCTTCTGTAAATCGTCCCTAATGTGTAGGAAAGTGCTAGTACGGATTGATCGTTGGTCACCACAGATTCGGTGGGCCGAAGGGCCTGTTTCCACGCTGTATCTCTAAAGTCTAAAGTTAAGTCCAAAGCGCCTTGCGTTCTGATGAAAGGTCATCAATCTAAAACCTTACGTGTAGGAAGGAACTGCAGATGCTGGTTTACACCGAAGATAAGACACAAAATGCTGGAGCAACTCAGAGGGACAGGCAGCATCTCTTGAGAGAGGGAATGGGTGACGTTTTGGGTCGAGACCTTTCTTCGGGTCTCGACCCGAAATGTCACCATTCCTTCTCTCCAGAGATGGTGCCTGTCCTGCTGAGTTACTCCAGCATTTTGAGTCTATAATCTGAAATGTAAACGCGGTTTCTTTCCCGAGCTATGCTGCCCGCCCTGCTGAGTACCTCCACTGCTTTTATTTTTTCAGTTCAGACCTCTAACGTCCAGTCTTTGTTTTTGTTTTTCAAAGCTCCCTCTGTCTGATCAAACACACAGAGCAGGGACAGTGTGGTGTAGGTACAAAGTTCTCTCCATGCAGTCTTGTCATGCATTCTCTTGGCTGCAGTAGCGCAGGTTAGAACATAGAACAGCACAGCACGGGAACAGGCTCTCTGACCCACAATGTCTGTGCCGAACATGATGCCAAGATAAACAGACCACATCTGCCTGCACTTGACCCATATCCTTACCTGCCCATCCGTGCGCCTATTTAAAAGCCTCTTCAACACCACTATAGCTTCTGCCTCCAACACCACCCCTGGCGGCGCGTTCCAGTCACCCAACAGCGGCACGGTGGCGCAACGGTAGAGTTGCCGCCTTACAGCGAATGCAGCGCCGGAGACCCGGGTTCCATCCCGACTACGGGAGCTGTCTGTACGGAGTTTGCATGTTCTCCCCGTGACCTGCGTGGGTTTTCTCCGAGGTCTTCAGTTTCCTCCAACACTCCAAAGACGACGACAGTGATGTAACATTTGAAACATGGATGATGGACACAAAAGAAGAAGAAGCGCGGAAACAGGCCCTTCGGCCCACCGAGTCCGTGCCGACCAACGATCCCTGCACACTAACACCATCCTACACACACCAGGGACAATTTTTTTACACTTATACGGAGCCAATTAACCTACAAACCTGCACGTCTTTGGAGTGCGGGAGGAAACCGAAGATCTCGGAGAAAACACACTCAGGTCACAGGGAGAACGTACAAACTCCGTACAGACAGCGCCCGTGGTCAGGACCGAACCCGGGTCCCTGGCGCTGTGAGGCAGCAACTCGGGCCGCTGTGCCATCGTGCTGCCCGAAGGTATAAAGCAGCATCTGCAGATCCTTCCTGCAGTTGCTGTGTTGGCGGCTCCTTCTTCCTCTTTGTCTGCCATCTGGGCATACTGCGATAGAAAACCCTTCCAGCATCTGGCAGCGATGGTGGTCCTCAATTGAAAGTCTTTCTGTGTGGGATTCTCCCTCCCCACTCCCCTCTCTCTTTACCATGGGGTCCTGAGATGGGGAGCATTGTACAGATGTTGAACTAGTTTCACAGATTTCCCATGCCACCTGCAATATCCGTATCCTGCAAGAGTCTGTGCAAGAAGCGTACACCGATCAGCCAAAACATTATGACCGGATCAGCCTAAACATTGTGACCATCTGCCTAATATGCTGTTGGTCCTCCGTGTGCAGCCCCATACGCAACAGGATGCGATGCACTGTGTATTGTGACACATTCCTCCCGTGACCACCATTAACATTTTCTGTGACTTGTGCCACAGTCGACCTTCTGTCGGTTCGGACCAGACCTCGCGCATCGATGAGCCTTGGGCGCCCAACACCCTGCCTGTTGCTGGTTTGTGGTTTGTCCCTCCTCGGACCACTGTCGGTCGGTACTCACCACTGCTGACCGGGAGCACCCCACAAGCCTTGCCGTTTCACAGATGCTCTGACCCAGTCGTCTGGCCGTAACAATTTGGCCCTTGTCAAAGTCGCTCAGGTCTTTACTCCTGCCCATTTCTCCTGCATCCAACACGTCAACTTCAAGAACTGACTGTTCACTTGCTGCCTAAAATATCCCACCCCTTGACAGGTGCCATTGTAACAAGATAATCAATGTTATTCACTTCACCAGTCAGTGGTCATAATGTCTTGGCTGATCGGTGTACAAACTAAAATGGTGACGGTGATGTGGTGTGTGCTGGGTTGCAGCCCCTGTTAGAATATGTGAATATATACTTATCGATTTCTAGATGTACATGAGTCCCAAATAAACACAAATTGGAGGAACATCATCTCATTGAAATCGGTGTTATATTTTTTAAGTTTATCACATTTTAAAGTTTAAATCTATCTCCTAGGAAGGGATGGGGGGGGGAGGAAGGGGGGGGTGGAGGGAATAGGGAGGATAAGGGCGGGTTGAAGGGGAGGGGAGGGAAGGGAGGAGGGTGGGGGGAAGGAGGAGGGGGAGGGGGAGGGGAGGGAGGGAGGAGGAGGGGGAAGGGGGGCAGTTGGGGGAGTAGGGGGAAGAAGGGAGGGGGAGAATAAGGGGGGTTGAGGGAGATGGAGTGGGGGGAGGGGAAGGGGGATGGGGGGAGGGAGGAGGGAGGGGGGGGGGGGGGGGAGGAGAGGGTGCTGCACCAATGCAGGAGAGGTTTGGGCCTAAAGGGTCCACTTGGTCTAGTTGGTTCTGTTTATCTTCTATAACTTTCGTTTCCCTTTCCCCTGACTCTCGGTCTGAAGAAAGATCTTGACCCGAAACATTATCTGTTCCTTTTAGCATCCAGAGATGCTGCCTGACCCGTTGGGTTACTCCAGCTTTTTGTGGCTATCCTGATCTTTGAACTCTATTGAAGCAGAGAGGAAGGCGGTAGGGGTGTCCAGTTGGGAGACTTTTCTTGTCAGTCTGCTCTCGGGTCTTGCCACGATGGATCAGGCAGTAAGCAGTTGTGGGCAGAGAGAGGGGGAATGGTGGTCTGATAGTCCCGTCACATACTCCAAGACTAAGACAGCCTGGGTTAGATGCAGAGTACGGCTTTCTCTACACTTACTGGTGATCGGCGGTCACTGGAAGCGAGTATGACTGTCCTCTCCGTAGGGTCGGACGCCTGTGCGTGACTTTGTTTAACGTGGGGAGACTGGTGCACAGACAGCCACCACACCTGTCCTTGACAGATCTGGGTCAGGATCCAGTGGCGTGGAGTCCAAGACGACCGGGGATTCTTTTCTGCTGCAGCCTTCATCCATCTGCCTTCCCAGCCGTTGTGACGCTCCACTAAAGTCAGCCGTCATCCTCCGCCTGTTCCACCGTTGAGGTCTTGCTTGGATCGCTCTTTGTCAGGGACCTCCCCCTCGACCGTACCGCCACGGGTGACCCCACCAGGAGCGTGGCTCGAGACGGCATCACTCTCAGGATCTCACACCCGCCCAGAACAGGACAGCAGAGGTTGGATACAGAGCAAAGCCTCCCCCCTCACTGTCCCATCACGCACATCAGAGCAAGGACTGCATGGGTTAGACTCAGAATAAACTCACCCGCACTGTCCACCACACTCCCAGGGCAGGGTTAGACACAGAATAAGGCTTCTTTATTTCATATTTCGCTTGGGCAGCTTACATCCCAGCGCTATGAATATTGACTTCTCTAACTTCGTAACAGGTTAATTCCCGAGACTTGACGTACGTTGAAAGACCGGAGCGACTAGGCTTGTATACACTGGAATTTAGAAGGATGAGAGGAGATCTTATTGAAACGTATAAGATTATTAAGGGGTTGGACACGTTAGAGGCAGGAAACATGTTCCCAATGTTGGGTGAGTTCAGAACCAGAGGCCACAGTTTAAGAATAAGGGGTAGGCCATTTAGAACGGAGATGAGGAAAAACTTTTTCATTCAGAGAGTTGTGAATCTGTGGAATTCTCTGCCTCAGAAGGCAGTGGAGGCCAATTCTCTGAATGCATTCAAGAGAGAGCTAGATAGAGCTCTTAAGGATAGCGGAGTCAGGGGGTATGGGGAGAGGGCAGGAACGGGGTACTGATTGAGAAAGTTCAGCCATGATCACATTGAATGGCAGTGCTGACTCGAAGGGCCGAATGGCCTCCTCCTGCGCCTATTGTCTATTGTAACCCTTGCTTTCCCTCTCTCTCCATCCCACCCCCTTCCCAGTTCTCCGACCAGTCTGACTGTCCCCCTGATTACATTAAATCTCTGTCTGCTTTGTTGACACCTTCTCCTAGCTAACAATGTTCTATTCCACATCCCCCTTGATCTGCATCTCTTTTCATCTCGTACACTTCCTTATCTCATCTCGGTTTCTCCCTCTCTTCTGAAGAAGGGTCTCGACCCGAAATGTCACCCATTCCTTCTATCCAGAGATGATCCCGCTGAGTTACTCCAGCATTTTGTGTCTATCTTCGGTGCAGATCCTTCCCACACAACACTCCCAGTTTAATTCCCCTTCCCATTCCCACACTGACCTTTCCTCCTCCATTGTCAGAGTGAGACTAAACGCAGGTTGGAGGAACAGCACCTCATATTTCGCTTGGGCAACTTACACCCCAGAGGTATGAATATTGATTTATCTATCTTCAAGTAACCTCTGCATTCCCTCTCTCTCTCTCTCTCTCTCTCTCTCTCTCTCTCTCTCTCTCTCTCTCTCTCTCTCTCTCTCTCTCCATCCATTCCCCACCCAAGTCACACCAGCTTTTTGTTCTCACCTCACTCCAGCTAACAATGACCTGTTTCCTTTATCATCGTTACTTTTTTCCATATCTTTCATTCATTTGTTCTATATCTCTCGACATCACCGTCCAAATCTTTCGTTTCCCTTTCCCGTGACTTTCAGTCTCCCGACCCGAAACGTCACCCATTCCATCTCTCCGGAGAAGCTGCCTGTCCTGCTGAGTTACTCCAGCATTTTGTGTCCATCTTCGGCGTAAGCCAGCATCTGCAGTTCCTTCCCACACAAGGCTTCCTCTACACTGTCTGTCTGTTCGGGGCCACAACAGGTTAGCTGCATAGTTAATATAAGAAAATAACTGCAGATGCTGGTACAAATCGAAGGTATTTATTCACAAAATGCTGGAGTAACTCAGCAGGTCAGGCAGCATCTCAGGAGAGAAGGAATGGGTGACGTTTCGGGTCGAGACCCTTCTTCAGACTGGTGTCAGGGGGGCGGGACAAAGGAAGGATATAGGTGGAGACAGGAAGATAGAGGGAGATCTGGGAAGGAGGAGGGGAAGAGAGGGACAGAAGAACTATCTAAAGTTGGAGAAGTCGATGTTCATACCACTGGGCTGCAAAGCTGCCCAGGCGAAATATGAGGTGCTGTTCCTCCAATTTCCGGTGGGCCTCACTATGGCACTGGAGGAGGCCCATGACAGAAAGGTCAGACTGGGAGTGGGAGTTGAAGTGGTTGGCCAACGGGAGACCAGTTTGGCCAACGCGGACCGAGCGCAGGTGTTGAGCGAAGCGATCGCCGAGCCTGCGCTTGGTTTCGCCGATGTAAATAAGTTGACATCTGGAGCAGCGGATGCAATAGATGAGGTTGGAGGAGGTGCAGGTGAACCTCTGTCTCACCTGGAAGGACTGTTTGGGCCCTTGAATGGAGTTGAGGGGGGAGGTAAAGGGACAGGTGTTGCATCTCGTGCGGTTGCAGGGGAAAGTGCTCGGGGATGGGGTGGTTTGGGTAGGAAGGGACGAGTGGACCAGGGAGTTACGGAGGGAACGGTCTCTGCGGAACGCAGAGAGGGGAGGGGATGGGAAGATATGGCCAGTGGTGGGGTCCCGTTGTAGGTGACGGAAATGTTGGAGGATGATTTGTTGGATTCGCTGGCTGGTGGGGTGGAAGGTGAGAACGAGGGGGATTCTGTCCTTGTTGCGAGTGGGGGGAGGGGGAGCAAGAGCGGAGCTGCGGGATGTAGAAGAGACCTGCATAGTTAAAGCTCCCTCGACACTGTCCCATCAAGATTCAGCTGGGCTGCAAGTTGAGTGCCACCATAAAAACATGCTGGGATTATTGGGTGCAGAGGCTGAGTCATTCAACTGATCTTGCTGAAGCAGATAATGGAACAGGACTGGACCTGTCTCAGCTGGTGGTATGCTGAAGATTTTATCTACTACAATGAGATACACAAGAGCATTGAGCTGTAAGGAACAGGTGTCTGATTATGCAGGAGCAAGGTCTACGGTTCAGATGACAGCGATGAGGGTTTAACACTTTCGCCGGCACAAGCTACCGGAGTAACTTACAGTGCCCTCCATAATAGACAATAGACAATAGGTGCAGGAGTAGGCCATTTGGGCCTTCGAGCCAGCACCGCCATTCATAGAAAATAGGTGCAGGAGTAGGCCATTCGGCCCTTCGAGCCTGCATGAAGCCCTTCGAGCCTGCACCGCCAATGAGTTCAATGTGATCATGGCTGATCATTCTCAATCAGTACCCTGTTCCTGCCTTCTCCCCATACCCCCTGACTCCGCTATCATTAAGAGCTCTATCGAGCTCTCTCGAACGCATCCAGAGAATTGGCCTCCACTGTCTTCTGAGGCAGAGAATTCCACAGATTTACAACTCTCTGAGTGGAAAAGTTTTTCCTCATCTCCGTTCTAAATGGCCCAACCCTTATTCTTAAACTGTGGCCCCTGGTTCTGGACTCTCCCAACATGGGAACATGTTTCCTGCCTCTAGTGTGTCCAATCCCTTAATAATCTTATATGTTTCAATAAGATCCCCTCTCATCCTTCTAAATTCCAGAGTGTACAAGCCCAGTCGCTCCAGTCTTTCAACGTACGACTGTCCCGCCATTCCGGGAATTAACCTGGTGAACCTACGCTGCACGGCCTCAATAGTAAGAATGTGCAGGTTTGTCTGCTAATTGGCTTTGGTAAAAATGTAAGATGTCCCTAGTGTGTGTAGGATAGTGTTAGTGTGCGGGGATCGCTGGTCGGCGCCGACTCGGTGGGCTGAAGGGCCTGTTTCCACGCTGTATCTCAAAACGAAACTCGACGCTTTGCTTATGCTCCTCCTCTTCCTGCCTTTCCAGGAGTGGGAGTATAGACTTTCCATCACTCCCACTTTTGACAACCACCTTCAGCTGCCTGGGTCCCAAACGTGCATTTCCCATCGCAGCCCGGCTGGAAGATGGGCTTCCATGTCGTCAGGCTTCTTGTGTGGTTCAGTTTTCAACGTAGCCATAGGAGCTGTATAAATATTTGGCACTTGTCCTTCAGTGCACAGATGGGGAGAGTTAAAGTACTCAGGTCAAAGACTGAAGACTCATGAAACAGCTGTAAACAGTATTTGATAATTTCTAGACATAAGGACATCCCATATACACACCAGAGCAATAGATATAAACAGATGTAGAGTCTGTTATTCATGGGTTCTTGGCTGGCTTTGTGGAAGCACAATGCTGTCAGCATGTATTAGTAGCGTTTCTTCATTCACTATGTATGGGGAAGGGGAGCTTATACTGTAGAACACAAAGTGCTGGAGTAACTCAGGAGGACACGGATTGGTGATATTTTGGATCGCACGTCTCCTTTAAAACACCTTATAGCTAGGTTATGCCAGGACTTGATATTAAGAGCCACAGAACCATTACTAAAGTATAGATTACCTATGTAGGAAAAACAAACTGCAGATGCTGGTTTAAATCGAAGGTAGACACAAAATGCCGGAGTAACTCAGCGGGTCAGGCAACATCTCGGGAGAGAAGGAATGGGTGACGTTTCGGGTCGAGACCCTTCTTCAGTCTGAAGAAGGGTCTCGACCCGAAACGTCACCCATTCCTTCTCTCCCGAGATGCTACCTGACCCGCTGAGTTACTCCAGCATTTTGTGCCTACCTATAGATTACCTATGATGTAACTAAATGGGGATGGTAGGCTCAAGGGTGTGAAATGCAGGTGGCACCGCGCTAGTTACCTGCCTGACAGCGCCAGAGACCCGGGTTCAATCCTGACCACGGGTGCTGTCTGTACGGAGTTTATATGTTCTCCCCGTGACCTGCGTAGGTTTTCTCCAGGATCTCAGGATTCTCAGTAGTAAAGAAAGCAAACGCAATGCTAGCATTTATTTCGAGAGGGCTTGTATACAAAAACTGGGATGTAATGCCGAGGCTCTATAAGGTGCTGGTCAGGCCACATTTGGAATATTGTGAGCAATTCTGGGTACCATATCTGAGGAAGGATGTGCTGGCTCTGGAGAGGGTCCAGAGGAGGTTTACAAGAATAGAGGCAAAGACAGTGGATATATTTATGGCAGAGTTATGGGTGTCAGAGGTTTTGGGGAGAAGGCAGGAGAATGGGCTTAGGAGGGAGAGACCAGCCATGATTGAATGGCGATGGACTCGATGGGCCGAATGGCCTAATTCTATTCCAATAACTTATGAACTTATGATCTTAGGATCTTATGATCTCTGGTTGCCTCCCACACTCCGAATACGTACAGGCTAAAAACGTCACCCATTCCCTCTCTCCTCGATGCTGCCTGACCTGCTGAGTTACTCCAGCATTTTGTGATACCTTCAAGATGTACAGGCTTGTAAGTAAGGCAGACACAAAATGCTGGAGTAATTCAGCGGGTCAGGCAGCATCTCTGGAGAGAAGGAATGGGTGACGCTTCGGGTCGAGACCCTTCTTCAGACGGATCAGTCTGAAGAAGGGTCTCGACCCGAATCGTCACCCATTCCTTCTCTCCTGAGATGCTGCCTGACCCGCTGAGTTACTCCAGCATTTTGTGTCTACCTTCGATTGAAACCAGCATCTGCAGTGTTCTTTCCTACAGGCTTGTAAGTAAATTGGCTCGGTATCATTGTAAATTGGCCCGAGTTTGTGTAGGATAGTGTTAGTGTGCGGGGATCGCTGGTCAGTGCCTACTCGGTAGGCCGAAGGGCTTGTTTCTGCACTGTATCTCTAAGCTAAACTAAATGTTCCTTATTCCTAAAGGCAGCACAAATGATTTGCCTTTGCCTTGACGGGTGCTTGAACATGGGAGTACATGGAAAGTTATTATCTGCAGAGCCAATGTAAACACCGATTAAAAGCCAAATTAAAAACCAGAGACACACGATTACACGGCTAATCACAGAGCAGATAAGTGTGGAATATTTTCAGCATCACTCTGGTCGTCCTGGAGCTCACTTTTATGCAGCCACCTGGTTTCACTCTGTTATCCTTGTTGCCTCTGGAGTGATCATAGTTCCACGGATCAAGCTCATGAGGATTAGCTGCCTCCAACATCTCCCTTACAATCAGGTCTGAGGAAGGGTTCACGACCAGAAACGTCACCTATCCGTGTCCTGTGGGACACTGCCTGATCTGCTGAGTCAATCTTTTTGTGCACTTTGTGTCTGCCTGCGGTTCCTTGTTTGTGCATTCATGAAGGGCCTGTCCCAGTTACGCGATCTTTAAGGCGACTGCCGGCGACTGTCAAAGTCGTTGCAGATCGCCGAAATTTTCTTTGACCCCACGACAATGACCACGACAACGCCGAGTCAGGTCGATACAAGTTACTTTTTTTCGTGAAACTAGCACCTGGCTAAGAGATTACACCGTCTTCGGAAACATCTCGAAATTCCCACGCTTACCCGACCGTCAAACTGTCGCCTCCAATCTACCCGTCAAATGTCCTGACGGTAAATAAATTGGTTAAACAAAACTATCTTAGACAATAGACAATAGGTGCAGGAGGAGGCCATTCAGCCCTTTGAGCCAGCGCCGCCATTCAACGTGATCATGGTTGATCATTCTCAATCAGTACCCCGTTCCTGCCCTCTCCCCATACCCCCTGACTCCGCTATCTTTAAGAGCTCTATCTAGCTCTCTCTTGAATGCATTCAGAGAATTGGCCTCCACTGCCTTCTGAGGCAGAGAATTCCACAGATCTTCTGGTATCTTCAAATGTCTTTTCTTAATTTAATATTACGTGCTTCTAAACGCATCTGCGACAACCTAGCAAACCTGGGACCAGCGTGCGACAGCGCCCGCAATAAGCAGCGATACCTGGCGACAAGCCAGCTGTCACCGAGAAATTTTTATCTGGAAAATTTTTCCGCGACGTGCCGAGATCCGCTACGATTCATTGAAGACTCCTCGCGGTCACGCCCACGGCACACCGGCAAACGTTCGGCGGCAGCCTAGTCGCCGGCAGTCGCCCTTAAAAGCAACTGGACCATTGGTGCGAGGTGGTGCTGCCAGTCCAGTGCAAAACGTTTCTACCCGTCCAGCAGTTGGCAGTGCCACTAATGTGTTGCTACATTCCCCACTGATTCAATGGGAGCAAATGGAGTGCCAAAGCAGCCGTATGATATGCTTGCCTTCGCTGGTCAGGACTTTGGTTATTAGAGTCATGAAGTCATTTTGTCGTTTCATTGAACTTTAGTTGGGCTGCATTTGGAGTGCTAGTCTGGTTGCCACATTACAAGAAGGATAAAAATATAGAAACATAGGAAATATGTGCAGGAGGAAGCCATTTGGCCCTTCGAGCCAGCACCGCCATTCATTGTGATCATGGCTGATCGTCCACAATCAGTAACCCGTTCCTGCCTTCTCCCCACATCCCTTGATTCCGCTAGCCCCTAGAGCTCTATCTAACTCTCTTTTAAATCCATCCAGTGAATTGGCCTCCACTGCCCTCTGTGGCAGAGAATTCCACAAATTCACAACTCTCTGGGTGAAAAAGTTTTTTTCTCACCTCAGTTTTAAATGGCCTCCCCTTTATTCTTAGACTGTGTGTGGCCCCTGGTTCTGGACTCCCCCAACATTAGGAACATTTTTCCTGCATCAAGCCTGTCCAGTCCTTTTATAATTTTATACGGCTCTCTCAGGATGTGGAGTGTTTGGAAAGGTTTACCAGGATGCCGTCTGGATTTGAGGGTATAAGCTAGAAGGTGAGGTTAGAGTCATAGAGTCATAGAGTCCTACAGCACTGAAAGAGGCCCTTCAGCCCATCGTGTCCGTGCCGCCCGTTACCAAACACAGTCTAATTTTAATCCCATTTTCCCGCATTTGGACCGTAGCCCTGAATGTTGTAGCATTTCAAGTGCCCATCCAAATGCCTCTTAAACGTTGTGAGTGTTCCCGCCTCCACCACCACCCCAGGCAGTGAGTTCCAGACTCCAACCACCCTCTGGGTGAAAAAGTTCTTTCTCACATCCCCCCTAAACCTCCCTCCCCTTACCCTGTATCTATGTCCCCTTGTTGTTGAACCTTCCACCAGTGGAAGAAGTTCCCCGCCATCTAACTTATCTATGCCCCTCATGATCTTGTACACCTCGATCATGTCCCCTCTCAGCCTTCTCTGCTCCAGGGAAAACAACCCCAGTCTGCTCAGTCTCTCCTCATAGCCGAGGCCCTTCATCCCTGGCAGCATCCTGGTGAAGCTCCTCTGCACCCTCTCCAAAGCTATCACATCCTTTCTATAATGTGGTGACCAGAACTGTACACAATACTCCTTGGCTTGGATTGTTTTGTCTGGAGCATCAGAGGTTGAGGGGAGACCTGATAGAAGTGTGCAACTTTATGAGAGGCATAGATAGGATAGACTGTCAGAACCTTTGTCCCGGGATGGAAATGTCAAAGCTTTAAGTTGAGGGGGCATAGCTTTATGAGGGGGGGAAAGTTGTGGGTCAACATTTTTACACAGAGGATGGTGAAACGTGCTGCCAGGGGTGGTGGTGGAGGCAGAAACGATAGTGGCGTGTAGAAGACTTTTGGATGGGCACATGGATATGCATGGGATGGAGGGGTGTGGATCAAGTGCAGACTGAAGGAATCAGTTGAATTTGTCGTCATGTTCGGCACTGATACTGTGGGCCAAAGGGCCTGTAGCGGTGCTGCACTGTTCTCTGCTGGGTAGAAACACTGCGAGTTACTCTGAGGGTAGACACAAAATGCTGGAGTAACTCAGCGGGTCAGGCAGCATCTCTGGAGAGAAGGAATGGGTGACGTTTCAGGTCGAGACCCTTTTTCAGACCCGAAACTTCACCCATTCCTTCTCTCCTGAGATGCTGCCTGACCCGCTGAGTTACTCCAGCATTTTGTGTCTACCTTCGATTGAAACCAGCATCTGCAGTTTTTTTTCCTACTGAGAGTTACCCCAGTACTTTGTGTTTTACTCAAGATTCCGCCATCTGTCGTTTCTCGTTTGGTTTAGTTCGGAGATACAGCGCGGAAACAGGCCCTTTCGGCCCACCGGGTCCGCGCCGACCAGCGATCCCCGCACATTAACACTATTCTATACCCACTTGGGACAATTTTCACATTTACCAAGCCAATTAACCCTGCAAACCTGTACATCTTTGGAGTGTGGGAGGGAACCGAGGATCTCGGAGAAAACCCACGCAGGTCACGGGGAGAACTACAGACAGCGCCCGTGGTCGGGATCGAACTCGAGTCTCCGGCGCTGCATTTGCCGAAAGGCAGCAACTCTACCGCTGCACCGCCCGCACCGTTGAACAAAGGCCAGAGATGAATAAACGGAAGGCGTGAGGAATGCACAAGAGTCGGGATCTGGGAGAATCGAGGGCTGGCGGGAGGATGAAGGCGAGGGAGGCGTTCGTAAAACCGAGGGATAGAACAGAGACAGGGAGAGGCGGTGCCAGCTGCTGAAGGTGATTCATGGGCACGTCATTGCCACGCCTAGTTCATCAGTGGACGACATGACTCAGGTGAAACACCTCCTCTGAGTGCAAGGGTGAAGCCGGAGGCAGAGATTGCTGCTTTGATTTCTACACCGAACGGCAACACTGTTCGCTGGTAGACACAATATGCTGGAGTAACTCAGCGGGTCAGGCAACATCTCGGGGGAGAAGGAATGGGAGACGTTTTGGGTCGAGACCCTTCTTCAGACTGATGTCAGGGGAGGGGGTGGGACAAAGATAGGATGTAGTCGGAGACAGGAAGACTAGTGGGAGAACTGGGAAGGGGAGGGGATGGAGAGAGAGGGAAAGCATGGGTTATCTGAAGTTAGAGAAGTCAACGCTGGGGTGTAAACTGCCCAAGTGAAATATTAGGTGCTGTTCCACTAATTTACGCTGGGTTTCACTCTGACAATGGAGGAGGCCCAGGACAGAAGGGTCAGACTGGGAATGGGAGTTGAAGTGCTGAGCCACCGGGAGATCAGGTAGGTTAAGACGGAACGAGCGGAGGTGTTGAGCGAAACGATCGCCGAGCCTGCGCTTGGTCTCGCCGAAGTAGAGAAGTTGACACCTGGAACGGCGGACACTGTAGATGAGGTTGGAGGAGGTGCTGGTGAACCCCTGCCTCGTCTGGAAAGACTGGGTCCTTGGATGGAGTCGAGGGGGGGAGGTAAAGGGACAGGTGTTGCATCTCCTGCGGTTGCAGGGCAAAGTACTTGGGGAGGGGGTGGTTTGGGTGGGAAGGGACGAGTGGATCAGCGAGTTTCGGAGGGAACGGTCTCTGCGGAAAGCAGAAAGTGGTGGAGATGGGAAGATGTGGCCAGCAGTGGGATCCCGTTGGAGGTGGCGAAAACGTTGGAGGATAATATGTTAAATCGAAAATGTTGGAGGATAAAAGTGCAAAGGTGTAGGGCTGCTTACTAGTGTCAGGGGTTCTGGGGAGAAGGCATACGTTCATACCGCTGGGGTGTAAACTGCCCAAGCGACCCCAGTGGTATGAACATTGACTTCTCTAACTTCAGATAGTTCCTCTGTCCCTCTCTTTCCCCTCCCCTTCCCAGTTCTCCCACTAGTCTTCCTGTCTCTGACTGCATCCTACCTTTGTCCCTCCCCCCTCCCCTGACATCAGTCTGAAGAAGGGTCTCAACCCGAAACGTCACCCATTCCTACTCTCCAGAGATGCTGCCTGAGTTACTCCAGCATTTTGTGTCTATCTTCGATTTAAACCAGCACTTGCAGTTTTTTTCCTAAGGTTTTGTGGGGATTGGGCCAAACGCAATCCAGTGCAGTTGTGGTCATCATGAACAAGTTGGGCCAAAGGGCCTGTTTCCATGCCTCGCTTGGAAAGACTGGGTCCTTGGATGGAGTCGAGGGGGGGAGGTAAAGGGACAGGTGTTGCATCTCCTGCAGTTGTTCGCTGCCCAGGTTCAGGTGTGATGGGGATGGGGGATGGGGAAGGGTGTGGGGCTGAGATTCGGCAGGCTTTGAGCTGCGTAACCCATTCACAGAATCCCTGCTCTTCAGCTGCTCTGTGGTGATAATTGTTCCGCTGTCCAAATGCAGGCCAACTTCCCCAAAAGTCAGACAGTGGAACATTGTTGCAGCAACGTTAAATAAGATTGACATTTGAAAGTATTCGTGCAATTTGGTCATCAGAGAATCTTAAATGGGAAAGTTCCAGATGTTTGAAATATTGGAACACAGGCTTTGACTCAAGTTGAAAACCACGTGGGCAAAAATAAGTCACAGTCATTAACATTCTCCCTGGACACGGTGATCGTCAGCAAGCTGCAAACACACTAGATCTGTATCTCCATTCAAAATCTCATTACAATCTCCAAGTCAGAAGTTCAAAGCTGCCAAGAATGCTTTATGAGCTCGCTCAATGACAGAATCGTTCGCAGTCCCTACACCCTCTTTCACACTCAGGCTCGCTGATTAGGACACTCCGTTGTCGACTCCACACGCTCAGTCCGTATCGCCAAGTGTGCTCTCCTCCCCATCAGCCCGGCCCAGCCGAGGTTCGCTCTACCCCTTCCTACAACCCTGCCCTGCTCATGACTCCAACAACCCCTTTCCAGTGGCTCCAACAGCCCTGCCCAGTTTTGAGGCTCCCCTTTCCCCTGTCCTGTGCAGGCTTCCAAGAACCTTTCCCAGCGGAGGCCATCCGACAACTCTGCCCAGATGAAGCGTCAACAACCCTGCCCAGTCGAGGTTCCCCTTATCCCCTGACCCAACAAGGCTTCCAGCAGCCCTGCCCATTCGAGGCTGCCCCTTACCCATGACCAGTCGTAGCGCCCAACAATCCTTCCCAGTGGAGCTTCCAACAGTTTGGCCCAGTGGAGGCTTCTAACACTCCAGCCCTGTCAAGGCCCCCCCCCCCCCCCCTCCACTACCCCTGCAGGCTGCCAACAACCCTGCCCAGTTGAGACTCCCCTTATCCCTGCTCAGTAGAGCATCCAACAGAGGGGCTCCCTCTGGTCCAGCCTAGTTGAGCTTTCTCCTATCCATGCCCAGTTGCGGCTTCCAACAGCCCCTGCCCAGTCGAGGTCCCCCCCCCCTACCGAAAACCTTTCCCAGATGAGGGCACCCCCCTTATTCCTGCCCTGCGACGCTTCCAACAATCTTTCCCAGTGGAGCTTCCAGCATCTCAGCCCAGTGGAGGCATCTAACAACCCGGCCCAGCTGGGGCTTCCCCTATCACTGCCCAGTTGAGGCTTTCACAAACCCTGCCCAGTGGGTACTTCTAACTACCCTGCCCAGTCTGAAGAAGGGTCTCGACCCCCGAAACATCACCTATCCTCCAAATTTGAGGTAGGATATTCTTGCTATTGAGGGCGTGCAGCGTAGATTTACTAGGTTAATTCCCGGAATGGCGGGACTGTCGTATGTTGAAAGACTGGAGCGACTAGGCTTGTATACACTGGAATTTAGAAGGATGAGAGGGGATCTTATCGAAACGTATAAGATTATTAAGGGGTTGGACACGTTAGAGGCAGGAAACATGTTCCCAATGTTGGGGGAGTCCAGAACCAGGGGCCACAGTTTAAGAATAAGGGGTAGGCCATTTAGAACTGAGATGAGGAAAAACGTTTTCAGTCAGAGAGTTGTGAATCTGTGGAATTCTCTGCCTCAGAAGGCAGTGGAGGCCAATTCTCTGAATGCATTCAAGAGAGAGCTAGAGCTCTTAAGGATAGCGGAGTCAGGGGGTATGGGGAGAAGGCAGGAACGGGGTACTGATTGAGAATGATCAGCCATGATCACATTGAATGGCGGTGCTGGCTCGAAGGGGCCGAATGGCCTCCTCCTGCACCTATTGTCTATTGTTTATCCATATTCTCCAGAGATGCTGCCTAACCCGCTGAGTTAATTCAGCGCCTTGTGTCCTTTGGCCCACTGGATGACGGTTGGAGAGGGCGCTGAGAAGATCTACGAGGCTGGCACTCTGCTCCTTGGAGTGCAGGAGGATGAGGGGTGATCTTATAGAGGTGTGTAAAATCATGAGGGGAATAGATCGGGGTAGACGCACAGACTCTTGCCCAGAGCAGGAGAATCGAGGACGAGAGGACATTGGTTTAAGGTGAAGGGGAAAAGATTGAATAGGAATCCGAGGGGTAGCTTTTTCACACACACGAGGGTGGTGGGTGTGTGGTACGAGCTGCCAGTGGAGGCAGGTTTAAGAAACAATTAGACAGGTACATGGATAGGACAGGTTTAGAGGGATATGGGCTAATCGCAGGCACGTGGTAATATTGTACATGGAACATGTTTGTCTGTGTGGGCAAGTTGGGCAGGAGGGCCTGTTTCCGTGCTCAATGTCTTATGACTCATGACCTGCTGAGTTACTCCAGCATTTTCTGTCTTTTTGGGCATTAACTCGCGTCTGCAGTTCTTAGTTTCTCTCTAATCCACCAGGACTCCCCAACATCCTTGCTCAGTGAAGGCTTCAACCAAGAGGCGCAGAAGTGCGAAAACGCACACCACCAGATTCAGGGACAGTTTTTTCCTGGCTGTTATCAGGCAACTGAATCATCCCACCACAACCAGAGAGCAGTGCTGAACTACCATCTCAGTTAGACACAAGATGCTGGAGCAACTCAGCGGGTCAGGCAGCATCTCTGGAGAGAAGGAATGGGCGACGTTTCGGGTCGAGACCCTTCTTCAGACTGATGTCAGGGGAGGGGGCGGGATAAAGTTAGGATGCAGTCGGAGGCAGGAGGAATGGTGGGAGAACTGGGAAGGGGTAGAGAGGGAAAGCAGGGACTATCTGAAGTTAGAGAAGTTAATGTTGATACCACTGGGGGTGTAAACGACCCAAGCGAAATATGAGGTGCTGTTCCTCCAATTTGCTCTGGCAATGGAGGAGACCCAGGACAGAAAGGTCAGATTGGGAATGGGAGGGGAAGTTAAAAGTGCTGAGCCACTGGAAAATCTGGTTGGTTAAGAACTACCACCTACCTCTTTGATGACCCTGCTTGATCGGACTTTGCTGGCTTTACCTTGCACTAAACGTTATTCCCTTATCATGTGTCGATACACTGTAAATGGATCGATTGTGATCAGGTATTGTCTTTCTGCTGACTGGTTAGCACGCAACAAAAGTTTTTTGCTGTACCTCGGCACACGTGACAATAAACTGAACCGAACTGAGCAACTATGCCGACTGGAGACTCCTCAGAACCATAACCCAATGGAGACTCGTTCACAAACCTGCCCGACCGAGGCTCCCCAATACTTTGCTCCCAATGCATTAAATACTGTCACATTAACGCAGGCCTGGGTCAATCCAGGGCACATGGAAAGTTACCTGGCTCTTTCCTTGGAATCGTTATACATTTCCGTTATAACTCGGTCCTTGTGGTCCATGAAAGTTTTGTGAGCTTCTTCAAGTTTCCTGCAAGACAGTGAAGTTTTGATTCGCAAATTATTTTCGTTTCCCTCGAAGGGCCAGATATCGGCTTGGAGCAAGTCAAAAGCCCATGGCCGTGAAACCTCACGAGATAGACAATAGACAATAGGTGCAGGAGGAGGCCATTCGGCCCTTCGAACCAGCACCGCCATTCACTGTGATCATGGCTGATCATCCACAATCAGTTCCCCCGTTTCTGCCTTCTCCCCATACCCCCTGACTCCGCTATCATTAAGAGCTCTATCTAGCTCTCTCTTGAAAGCACCCAGAGAATCGGCCTCCACTGCCTTCTGAGACAGAGAATTCCACAGATTCACAACTCTCTGACTGAAAAAGTTTTTCCTCATTTCCGTTCTAAATGGTCTACCCCTTATTCTTAAACTGTGGCCCCTGGTTCTGGACTCCCCCAACATTGGGATCATGTTTCCTGCCTCTAATGTGTCCAATCCCTTAATAATCTTATATGTTTCAATAAGATCCCCTCTCATCCTTCTAAATTCCAGCGTATACAAGCCTATGGCGACATGGTGGCGCAGCGGTAGAGTCTTACAGCGAATGCAGCGCCGGAGACTCAGGTTTGATCCTGACTACGGGAGCCATCTGTACGGAGTTTGTACGTTCTCCCCGTGACCTGCGTGGGTTTTCTCCGAGATCTTCGGTTTCCTTCCACACACAAAGACGTACAGGTATGTAGGTTAATTGGCTGGGCAAGTGTTTTTTAAAAATTGTCCCTAGTGTGTGTAGGATAGTGTTAATGTGCGGGGATCGCTGGGCGGCGCTGACCTGGTGGGCCGAAGGGCCTGTTTCCGCGCTGTATCTCTCAAAAATCTAGTTGCTCCAGTCTTTCAACATACGACAGTCCCGCCATTCCGGGAATTAACCCGGTGAACCTACGCTGCACGCCCTCAATAGCAAGAATATCCTTCCTCAAATTTGGAGACCAAAACTGCACACAGTACTCCAAGTGCAGATAATACTCAGCTGTCCCTGGCTGTCAAAAATGGAACTGGCCAAAGATGCAATCCCAATTGGCAGCAAACATCCAGAAAAATACACTTTAACTTCCAAGTGCGAGATTTCAGGCATGAGTCCAAGAAGCACATTTCTCACACCAAAAAGGCTTTGAATATCTGCAACTCTCCCTCTAAAAAGCTGCCCAGATCAAGCTAAAATGTCAAAAGTAACATTGATGGAGATTTGTTGGACAAAGCACTAGTGGATTGAGAGCCAAATGGATAGATCAACCATGGGTTAAAATGAATAGTGAAGGAAGGAACTACAGATGCTGGTTTACACCGAAGATAGACACAAAATGCTGGAGTGACTAAGTAGGACAGGCAGCATCTCCGGAGAGAAGGACTGGGTGATGTTTCAGGTCGGGACCCATCTGAAGAAGGGTCTCGACCCGAAACGTCACCCATTCCTTCTCTCCAGAGATGCTGCCTGTCCTGCTGAGTTACTCCAGCACTTTGTGTCTGTCTGTAGTGTAAATGAACATTGGATAGGTTTGGAGGGGAGGAGCAAAAGACCTGAGACAATCTCGGTGCTGATTTCAGATACGTACTATCATTTTTTGGAAGAAAATATAAAAGTTATGTTTTTTGCTGCTGATTGCTGTCTCTTGACTCATACTGGAGAACGCCTGGAATTTAAGGATGAAGTCAATTCAATCAATCCCGCTGCTAATCAAGTTTTCCAGAGAAACAACACCTGAGGCAAGATACCGGGAGTCCCCTAGTCCCTGAGAAACTGTGCTACATCATGACTGAACTTCCACAAAAGGGTCTGGAATATCAGAACATCAGACACTTTAAAGGAGGGAGGATTTTTCATATATAGAAACAGAAAATAGGTGGAGGAGGCCATTCGACCCTTTGAGCCAGCACCGCCATTCATTGTGATCATGGCTGATCGTCCCCAATCAATAACCCGTGCCTGCCTTCTCCCTATATCCCTTGATTCCGCTAGCCCCTAGAGCTCTGTCTAACATTTTTAAATTTGTTTTAATTATCTGGAGAGGAGAGGAGAGGGGAGGAGAGGAGAAGGGAGGAGAGGGGAGGAGAGGAGAGGAGAGGGGAGAAGAGGGGAGGAGAGGGGAGGAGAGGGGAGGAGGGGGGGGAGGAGAGGGGAGGGGAGGGGAGGAGAGGAGAGGAGAGGGGAGGGGAAGAGAGGTGAGGAGAGGAGAGGAGAGGAGAGGAGAGGAGAGGAGAGGAGAGGAGAGGAGAGGAGAGGAGAGGAGAGGAGAGGAGAGGAGAGGAGAGGAGAGGAGAGGAGAGGAGAGGAGAGGAGAGGAGAGGAGAGGAGAGGAGAGGAGAGGAGAGGAGAGGAGAGGAGAGGAGAGGAGAGGAGAGGAGAGGAGAGGAGAGGAGAGGAGAGGAGAGGAGAGGGGAGAGAACATTTAGTGAAGAGTGGTTTTCAGCGTGGTTAATTGATTGAGGTAGAAATAGTCCTGGGAACCATGTAAAAGTACGCAAAATGTGCCTATATGCCGAGACGAAACGTAGACTTAGTGATTGTTTTGCTGAACACTTACGCTCAGTCTGCCTTGGCCTACATGATCTCCCGGGTGCCAACCATTTTAACTCCCCTTCCCCTTCCATTGACTCCATCTACACCTCACGCTGCCTCGGCAAGGCCAGCAGCATAATCAAGGACCAGTTGCACCCTGGCCACTCCCTCTTCTGCCCTCTCCCATCAGGCAAAAGGTACAGAAGTGTGAAAACGCACACCTCCAGATTCAGGGACAGTTTCTTCCCAGCTGTTGTCAGGCACCTGAACCATCCTACCACAACCAGAGAGCAGTGCTGAACTACTATCTACCTCATTGGTGACCCTTGCACTATTTTTAATCGGACTTTACATTGCACTAAACGTTATTCCCTTATCATGTAAACGGCTCGATTGTAATCGTGTATTATCTTGGTTAGTACCAAACAAAAAGCTTTACACTGTACCTCGGTACACGTGACAATAAACTGAACTGAACTGAAAGCCTCAGACGAATCTCCTCTGGAAAGGAGACCCATAGCACATGGGATGAAGCAGCACACCAGGAGGCCATCCTTTGAGATATGGCGATTCACTTGCTTTAGTTTAGTTTAGTTTAGAGATACAGCGTGGAAACGGGCCCTTCGGCCCACCAAGTTCGCGCCGACCAGCGATCCCCGCATATTAACACTATCTTACACACACTAGGAACTAGTTTTATTTTTACCCAGCCAATTTACTACAAACCTGTACCCCTTTGGAGGGTGGGAGGAAACCGAAGATCTCGGAGAAAACCCACGCAGGTCACGGGGAGAACGTACAAACTCCGTACAGACAGCACCCATAGTCGGGATTGATCCAGGGTCTCTGGCGTTGCAAGCGCTGTAAGGCAGCAACTCTAGCGCTGTGCCACCGTGCCGCCCACAAACGTGGCTGCGCCATTTCAAATTATCCATGCCTTCTATCGATATTTTCAATCTCAAACCATAAAATTTTGAAAAGCTTTGCTTCAACTACTCTTGCTCCCAGTGAAATAAACAATCTGCGAGCTCTGGTATTGTTCTGGTAAGAGTTGTCATGGCCCAAACATCCCTTTGAGCATGGTTGCCAAGGGTGGCCTGCTGCGGCCTAACTAATATCCTATTAAAAATACAATCATTCACTTTACTGCTGAGAGTTTCAATGTCGGTACATATAAACCCAGAAAGTAATTTATCCTGTTTATTATTGTCCGTTTCCAACCGCACAGTTGCTTTTGGTGCTGAATGAATCCAGTGTGTGGTAGATAGGGGTTGCCAACTATCTCACTCCCAAATACGGGACAAGGTGACGTCACTGCCCCGCGCCCCACGTGACCTCACGCAGCCAGCGCCCACGTGCTCCCTCTCCACCAATGGCGGCTGCCCGCGCCGAGCGGCGGGTTGCTGCGCAACCTCTGTTAGGCGGCGCCCAGGCCTCCAGGCCTACACTGTCCGGGGCTACAGCGTCCGGGCCTACCCTGTCTGGACCTACAGTGTCCGGGCCTACAGTGTCCGTGCCTACACTGTCCAGACCTACAGTGTCCGCATCTACAGTGTCCAGACCTACAGTATCCGGGCCTACACTGTCCGGGCCTACAGTGTCCGTGCCTACACTGTCCAGACCTACAGTGTCCAGACCTACAGTGCCCTCCGGGCCCAATACAGGACAAGGGCGGTCCCGTATGGAACAAACCAATTTAGCGCAAAATAAGGGATGTCCCGGCTAATACGGGACAGTTGGCAACCCTAGAGAACATACTGAATGGTTGTTTCATGGGCTGGTTCTGCAGGAACGGAGATTACAAAGACATTACAAAGTGCCACATGTATTACAGATGCTGATCCATATCCCTCCATTCCCTGAATATCCATGTGCCTTTGTAAAAGCCTCTTAATTGCCACGACCACACCTGCCTCCACCATCACCCCTCCACCAGGCACCCATCAATCTTTGTGTACAAAACACTTGGCCCGCACATCTCCTTTAAACGTTGCCCCCCTCACTTCAAAGCTATGCCCTTTAAGGGCCTGTCCCAGTTACACGATTTTTAAGACGACTGCCGGCGACTGTCAAAGTCGTAGCAGATCGCCCAAATTTTCTTTTACCCTACGACAATGACCACGACAATGCCGAGTCAGGTCGATACATTACTTTTTTGTGAAACTAGCACCAGGCTAAGAGATTACACCGTCTTCGGAAACATTGCGAAATTCCCACGTTTACCTGACCGTCAAACTGTCGCCTCCAATCTACCCGTCAAATGTCCTGACGGTAAATAAATTGGTTAAACAAAACTATCTTCTGGTGTCTTCAAATGCCTTTTCTTAATTTAATATTACGTGCTTCTAAACGCATCTGCGACAACCTAGCAAACCTAGGGACAGCGTGCGACAGACAGCGCCCGCAATAAGCTACGATACCTGACGACAAGCTAGCTGTCGCTGAGAAATTTCTATCTGGAAATTTTTCCGCGACGCGCCAAGATCCGCTACGATTCATTGAAGACTCCGCATGGACATGCCCGCGACACCCCGGCGAACGTTCGGCAGCAGTCTCGTCGTCGGCAGTCGCCTTAACATTGCCTAAGTGGGACAGGCCCTTTAGTCTTTGACATTTCTTCAAAGGAAATGCCCTTATATAGGAACGTCCAGTCTTAGTACCAAGGTTCAATGGGACTGCTTGTAATATTGCAAAATCAATTTCCACTGTATGTTCTTGGAAAGGCCGGGCACTTGTGGTTTTAAGAGTTGGCTAACACAACAGTTTATAAAGGGAAAAGAGTTGGAAATAAAAAGATCTGGGAAAGATTAGATTGCTGAAGTCCAGCCAGGATTTGATTGTGCTGTGTAAATGATTCCAAGTATAAATCCTATCTTCAGGTAGGCTTTATCAATTTCCACATGTAAGTGCTTGTGCAGTTCGATCCTCGTTCCATGCCAATACTGCATATTTATTTCACGCAAAAATGCCCTGTTTCCACAAATAAAAATTAAACAACCTAGATTAAAGATACAAAGTCCTGGGGAAATTGGAGGTTGTCTAATTGCAAGCCCGCTAAACAGGAGTTGGCTGCTGAATTTTAGGATGCAAGGAAATTGTGTAAGTCTGAAGAAGGGTCTCGACCCGAAACGTCACCCATTCCTTCTCTCCTGAATGCTGCCTGACCCGCTGAGTTCCTCCAGCAATTTGTGTCTACCTATATAAATGTACCTTGTTTTTTCAATTTGTAGCTTTATGGTGAAAAGATCTGCCTTGGCACTGTTCAATAAGATTATGGTTGAAATCATCTTGTAATTCAATTTTCATGTCCAAAGCCCACATCATCTGGAAGAGTAGGAAAAAAACCTGCAGATGCTGGTTTAAATCGAAGGTAGACACAAAATGCTGGAGTAACTCAGCGGGTCAGGCAGCATCTCTGGAGAGAAGGAATGGGTGACGTTTCGGGTTGGGTCAGTCTGAAGAAGGGTCTCAACCCGAAACATCACCCATTCCTTCTCTCCAGAGATGCTGCCTGACCCGCTGAGTTACTCCAGCATTTTGTGTCTACCCACATCATCAGGTACCTTTGCTTCCAAAAATCTATCATACACAGATATTGTACATAGAGTCACAGAGTGATACCGCGTGCAAACAGGTCCAGCAGCCCAACGAGCCCACACCGGCCAACATGTCCCAGCTACACTGGTCCCACCTGTCTGCGTTTGGCCCATATCACCCCAAACCTGTCCTGTCCATGAACCTGTCTAACTGTTTCTTAAATGTTGGGATAGTCCCTGCCTCAACCACCTACTCTGGCAGCTTGTTCCACACACCCACCACCCTTTGTGTGAAAAAATTACCCCTCAAGGTCTTATTAAGTCTTCACCACTTCACCATAAACCTTTGTCCTCTGGTCCCACAATCCCTGGCAGCGCGTTCCAGGCGCCTTGTGTAAAAAACTTGTCCCGCACATCTCCTTTAAACATTTCCCCTCTCACCTTAAAGCTATGCCCTCTAGTCATTGACATCTCCACCCTTGGAAAAAGGTTCTGACTCTCCATCCTATCTAATTTTATATCGTTCTGATAGAAGTCTCCCCTCCACCCCTGACATTCCAGAAAAAAACCAATCCAAGGCAGACACACAATGCTGGAGTAACTCAGCGGGTCAGGCAGCATCTCGGGAGAGAAGGAATGGGTGACGTCTCGGGTCGAGACCCTTCTTCAGACAGATGTCAGGGGAGGGGGCGGGACAAAGATAGGATGTAGTCGGAGACAGGAAGACTAGTGGGAGAACTGGGAAGGGGGAGGGGATAGAGAGGGAAAGCAGGGACTAGGGGAGGGGGGGAGGTAAAGGGACAGGTGTTGCATCTCCTGCGGTTGCAGGGGAAAGTACTTGGGGAGGGGGTGGTTTGGGTGGGAAGGGACGAGTGGATCAGCGAGTTTCGGAGGGAACGGTCTCTGCGGAAAGCAGAAAGTGGTGGAGATGGGAAGATGTGGCCAGCAGTGGGATCCCGTTGGAGGTGGCGAAAACGTTGGAGGATAATATGTTAAATCGAAAATGTTGGAGGATAAAAGTGCAAAAGTGTAGGGCTGCTTACTAGTGTCAGGGGTTCTGGGGAGAAGGCATACGTTCATACCGCTGGGGTGTAAACTGCCCAAGCGACCCCAGCGGTATGAACATTGACTTCTCTAACTTCAGATAGTCCCTGCTTTCCCTCCCTATCCCCTCCCCCTTCCCAGTTCTCAATTTCCTTGGCGACTACCTAGGTCAACCGGCGACAGGTACCGGCGTCAAACCCGGAGGCCAAAATGACGTGAATTGTCCTCAGTTGTCGCCGACAGGGTCTTCGGCGACCTGCTACGACTAGGACAGTCGCCTAAAAAAAATCGCCTAAGTGGGACAGGTTTGTAAGTTAATTAGCTGAGGTAAAAATCGTAAATTGTCCCTAGTGTGTAGGATAGTGCTAGTGTACAGGGATCGCTGGTTGGCACAGAGTCAGTGGGCCGAAGGGCCTGCTTCCGTGCTGAATCTCCAAACTAAACGAAAACTAAACAAATCCAAGTTTGTCTGACGTCTCCTTACAGCTAATACAATTTATTCCAGGCAGCATTCTGGCAAACCTCTTCTGCCTTCACATCCTATTGATATCAGTTTTGAATGTGCTCAGTGCCTGAGCAACCCCACGGCCTCTTGGACGGAAGATTCACAATCCAGAGCAGAGAAATTTCTCTCCTGGGTTTCTCCCTCCCGTATCCCGAGTGTGGCCCCTAGTTCTGACGAGGCAGCCGCTCAGCGCTTCCACAGTCTATCCCTCTCAGAAGCCTGCACATTCCGGAAGCTTCTGCCACGGTTGCAGCCAAAGATAATAGAGCAGAGCAAGACAGACCACTCGACCCTAAAAACTGTAGTATGTCATGGCACCATTTTAGTAGACAGAAACTTGCAGAAACATTTAAAAAGGAAAATAACAAACAATCTGTGAATTGATAGATGAGATATAGAAACATAGAAAATAGGTGCAGGAGGAGGCCATTCGGCCCTTCGAGCCAGCACCGCCGTTCATTGTGATCATGGCTGATCGTCCACAATCAGTATCCCGTGCCTGCCTTCTCCCCATATCCCTTGATTCCACTAGCCCCTGGAGCTCTATCTAACTCTCTCTTAAATCCATCCAGTGATTTGGCCTCCACTGCCCTCTGTGGCAGAGAATTCCACAAATTCACAACAAATTCTCTGGGTGAAAAAGTTCCTTCTCGCCTCAGTTTTCAAATCTGCATTTTTATGGTATCGTCACACGTACTGTTCCCCCAAGACACTGATTACACTGCGAGAGGCAGAGCGAACGGCGGGGTTTGCCTACTAAAATGGCGGGCGTCAGGCTCCTTTGCGTGCCACACTTCAGTGCAGGCGATTTTGACGGAGCGGCCCATCTTGCTCCTCTAGTATCTTTGGTTGCAGTCGAGCCAGGGGAGGCCAGCTCCACGTGGTCTGCGGGATTTAGCGGTGCGTCTGGCAGAGGACTTATCCGCGAGGTATTTAATCCTGATAAATTATTTACGAATGTGTGCATTGAACATAGGTGCACGTAGGTTGGTCACGAGATGCCAGGTCAGCTGGCTGCCTGGGCGGGAAACTGCTGGCAGCTCCTTGGCATCCGCCCCAGGGCTTAATCGCTCCGGGGCTGGAGAATTAAGGAATACTGAGAGACTTGAAGCTGCGTTTGGAGAACAGAACCAAACTCTGGAGATCACTGTGTGTAAATATGTATCTAATGCAGTTTTAATGTAAACAAACATTCATTGCGTTACATTTTCAGTGCTTGTAGGAGTTCACATGCTGCTGATAAACTACATCTGTTAAGTGGGATTTGAATCCGTTCCTGCAGGCTGCAACTTATAAAATCATCAGTTCTTGTGCACAGACCAACGGTCCCTTTCATCGCGGCTGCCAATTCCAACATACAAGCTTTCCAACATCAGCTGCTTTAAAGAACCACTATGTCACAGTTACAAATTACATACAATCCAGCCAGTGCTGATTCAATTGCTCCGTGAGGCATGACTACCACGTCAGGATAAGAACTCCAAAGCAAGCAAGAGACTTGGTTTCAAATTGTGCAGAGGACACGTGGTAGCATTTGCTGCCTGTCCCAGACTGATCGCAAGAAGGAAGGCACAAAATGCTGGAGTAACTCAGCGGGTCAGGCAGCATCTCTGGAGAGAAGGAATGGGTGACGTTTCGGGTCGAGACCCTTCTTCAGACTGATGTCAGGGGAGGGGGCGGGACAAAGATAGGATGTAGTCGGAGGCAGGAAGACTCGTGGGAGAACTGAGAAGGGGGAGGGGATAGAGAGGGACAGAGGGACTATCTGAAGTTAGAGAAGTCAATGTTCATACCGCTGGGGTGTAAACTGCCCAAGCGACCCCAGAGGTATGAACATTGACTTAGACAATAGACAATAGACAATAGGTGCAGGAGTAGGCCATTCAGCCCTTCGAGCCAGCACCGCCATTCAATGCGATCATGGCTGATCACTCTCAATCAGTACCCCGTTTCTGCCTTCTCCCCATACCCCCTCACTCCGCTATCCTTAAGAGCTCTATCCAGCTCTCTCTTGAAAGCATCCAACGAACTGGCCTCCACTGCCTTCTGAGGCAGAGAATTCCACACCTTCACCACTCTCTTCTCTAACTTCAGATAGTTCCTCTGTGCTGTTTCACCCAGAGAGTTGTGAATCTGTGGAATTCTCTGCCACAGAAGGCAGTGGAGGCCAATTCTCTGGATGCTTTCAAGAAAGAGCTGGATAGAGCTCTTAAGGATAGCGGAGTCAGGGGGTATGGGGAGAAGGCAGGAACGGGGTACCGATTGTGGATGATCAGCCATGATCACAGTGAACGGCGGTGCTAGGGTGAAGGGCTGAATGGCCTCCTCCTGCACCTATTGTCTATTGACAGTCAGAACCTTTTTCCAAGGGAGGAAATGCCCAACACTAGAGGGCATTGCTATAAGGTGAGGGAGGAAAAGTTTAAAGGGGATGCGGGGGGGGTTGGCAGAGGGTGGTGGGGGACTGGAAATTATAGTCAGGGTAGAGGTGGTGGAGGCAGATACGATAGTGGCGTTTAACAGGCGACTAGATAGGCACTTTTATTAAAAATCAAAAATATTTATTCAAATATTAAAATAATATATACAATACAATAAAACCAAAACAGAACCCACCACCAGAATACTATACAAACAAATATACCAATTGAAACTTTTATACAATTATATTACAATCCCCATCCAGGATACATCCAATCCCCCGCGGTGCCCAGTGGTCCCGGAAATCCTCCGGGGTGCCCGTGGACAGCGCGTAGTCCCTCTCCAACACCACCCGGGCACGGACGTAACCCCGGAAAAGGGGTAGGCAGCTGGCTCGGGCAGAGCCCTCTTCCACCTGGCGCCGCGAGTCGCGGATGGTCAGCTTGACCAGGCCCTGGAGCAACCCAACCAGGACATCTTCGGCCCTGCCCTCTCCCCTACGCACAGGGTGTCCAAAGATGAGGATGGTGGGTGAAAAGTGCAGCCAAAAGGCAAGGAGCAGCCCCTTTAGATATTGAAACAGGGGCTGCAACCTCACACACTCCATGTACACATGTTACTCGGACTATTCCAACCCGCAGAAGTGGCAGGCGACTAGATAGGCACATGGGAGTGCAGGGAACAGAGGGATGTGGACCAAGTGCCAGCAGATGAGTTCAGTTTCATGGCATCATGTTCGGTACAAGCATTGTGGGCCGAAGGGCCTGCTCCTGCGCTGTGCTCTGCTGTGGTCCACGTTCCATCATGTTGTAGAACCAGAGAATACTCCAGCGTGATAGGCGTCCATGCAGTCCATCAAATCCCCTCATGAACAGCAAGTCATTCAGATTCATTATCCCGTTTGGCTCGACCTTCCAGTTCAGTTCTGCTTCCGAGATTCCCAGGAACGTCCCTGATGATACTCGATCTGCCTCACCAGTGCACCGTGACCTCCGCACTGGCAGCCAGTGCATGTCTGTGGTTGGGAAGATGGTAGAGTTTGCTCGTTGTGTGGCCTGTCTTGCGGGGGGGGGGGGGGGGCGGGGGGGGCAGGGGGGGGGGGGAGGGGGGGATGCTGCCCCCTTGTTCATGCCCCGGTTGCAGGTGGGCTGCTTTCCTCTCGCTCCCCACTTTCCCATCGTTGTTGAAGGGTCCCTCCCGCCCACCCGCTCCTGGGGGACTCGCCAGCTGCAGTAAACCCTCTCTCCTCCTCGAGTCGACGATGCCAGGATATTGAAACCAGACTCTGAAGAAGGGTCTCGACCCGAAACGTCACCCATTCCTTCTCTCCTGAGATGCTGCCTGACCCGCTGAGTTACTCCGGCATTTTGTGAAATAAATACCTTTGATTTGTACCAGCATCTGCAGTTATTTTCTTATGAAACCAGACTCCCCCTCGTCTCAGAAAAGGCAAAGGGGCGTGAGCCTCTTGGCCAGAGAACCTAATGAATGAGTGGGAAAATAACTGCAGGTGCTGGTTCAAATCGAAGGTGGACACAAAATGCTGGAGGAACTCAGCAGGTCAGGCAGCATCTCAGGAGAGAAGGAATGGGTGACGTTTTGGGTCGAGACCCTCCTTCAGACTGATGTCAGGGGAGGGGGTGGGGGTACAAGGGTGGCGCAGCGGTAGGGTTGCTGCCTTACAGCGCCAGGGACCCGGGTTCGATCCTGACTATGGGTGCTGTCCTTACGGAGTTTGTACGTTCCCCCCTTGACCTGCGTGGGTTTTCTCTGAGATCTTCGGTTTCCTTCCACACTCCAAGAACATTCAGGCTTGGGGGTTAATTAGCTTGGTATCAATGTAAACTTGTGACCTGCATGGGTTTTCTCTGAGATCTTCGGTTTCCTCCCACACTCCAAAAACATCCAGGTTTGGAGGTTAATTAGCTTGGTGTCAATGTAAAATTGTCCCTGGTGTGTGTAGGATAGTGCTAGTGTGTGGGGATTGCTGGTCAGCGCAGACTCGGTGGGCCGAAAGGCTTGTTTCTGCATTGTAGATCTCGGAGAAAATCTCGAAGGGCGGCACGGTGGCGCAGCGGTAGAGTTGCTGCCTTACAGCGAATGCAGCGCTGGAGACTCAGGTTCGATCCTGACTACGGGCGCCGTCTGTACGGAGTTTGTACGGTCTCCCCGTGACCTGCGTGGGTTTTCTCCGAGATCTTCGGTTTCCTCCCACACTCCAAAGACGTACAGGTTTGTAGGTTAATTGGCTGGGTAAATGTAAAAATTGTCCCTAGTGGGTGTAGGATAGTGTTAATGTGCGGGGATCGCTGGGCGGCGCGGACCCGGTGGGCCGAAGGGCCTGTTTCTGCGCTGTATCTCTAAATCTAAAAGAAATCTAAATCTAAAAACCCACGCAGGTCACGGGGAGAACGTACAAACTCCGTACAGGCAGCGCCCGTAGTCGGGATGGAACCCGGGTCTCCGGCGCTGCATTCGCTGTAAGGCAGCAACTCTGCCGCTGCGCCACCGTGCAGTGCCACCCTTCTTCAGACTGATTGTGGTGGGGAGGAGGAGGGGCAGGGGGGCGCCTGGCGGGTGGTGGGTGAATGCGGGCAGGGTGGGTTTTTGGTGGGCAGATGGTTGGATGGGTGCTACAGATGAAAGGACAAAAGGGTACCACCACACTCAGCATGACGAAGGGTCCCAACCCGAGGCGTGACCTGCGCTCTCCGTGGATATTGTCTGACTCGCTCAGTTGCTCCAGCACTTTGTTTTTTTTAATTATGTGCCTGAAGATATGACCGGACTTATTAATGAATCAACAAGCAGCCAACATCCATTGCCACATCAGCACTGACTGATATTCAGAGGCAATGGATATCTGCAGAGGACCATAGAACATGGAAAAGCACAGGAACAAGCCCCTCGGGCCACAATGCCTGTGCTGAACATGATGCCAAGATAAACTAATCTCATCTGTCTACACATGATCCATGTGCCTTTCTAAAAGCCTCTTAAATGCCAAGAGGAAGAGGTGAATGAACCTTCTCCCCACCAATGATGTGGACAGGGAGCACATGAACTGCGTTTGATTAACCACGGAGGCCCGATGTGAAATGTAAAGTTACGTAAAATGTAAAAATGTAAAACCGTGGTGGGTATATGGAACGAGCTGCCGGAGGAGGCAGTTGAGGCTGGTACAATAACAACATTTTATAACAGACATTTGGATGGGTACAAGGATGGGAAAGGTTTAGAAGGATATGCGGGCAAGTGGGCCGAGCGTAGCTTGGCCGGCACCTTGTTCGGCCTGGGCAGGTTGGGCCAAAGGGCCTGTTTCCGTGCTGTTTCACACGATAACTTCAGCCACAATATGCCAAAGGTGGAGACAATGGAAGTTTTAGCCAATGCACCTTGGTAACCGGACAAATTATTTTTGATGGAAATGCTGCTGAATGTCACAGGGAGGCGGCTGGACTCACTCTTGCTGGTGACAACGATTGCCAAACACTTGCCTGGTGTGAATAACTCTCATCACTTATCAGTTCAAGGGTGGACGAGGATTAAAGTGAGGGTCTGATGCACGTTTTTTCTTCACAGCATGGAAACAGGTCCTTTGGCCCATTGATTTATTCACAAAATGCTGGAGTAACTCAGCAGGTCAGGCAGCATCTCTGGAGAGAAGGAATGGGTGACGTTTCGGGTCGAGACCCTTCTTCAGACTAGTGCACACTGGACATCAAGAACCAATCCGAAACTAATCCCATTTTATTCCACCCACATCCTATTACCTTCTTTGGGAATCTAATCCTCAGGTACACATGGTGGTCAATTAACCGCCAAATTGCACATCTTCATGTTCATCAGTTTTAGGAGCAGAATTATGCCATTCGGCCCATCACATCTAATCTGGCATTCAATCTTTCCCTCACAACTCCTGCCTTCTCCCCATAATCCCGACACTATTACTAATCAAGAATCTGCCAATTTAAAAAATATCCATTGACTTGGCCACCACCGCTGTCTGTGGTAATGAATTCCACAGGTTCACCATCGTCTGACCAAAGAAATTTCTCCATCTCTGGGATGTGTGAGGAAACTGCAGAGATAGATTCTTGATTAGTGCGGGTGTCAGGGGTTATGGGGAGAAGGCAGGAGAATGGAGTTAGGAGGGAGAGATAGATCAGCCATGATTGAATGGCAGAGTAGACTTGATGGGCCGAATGGCCTAATTCTGCTCCTATCACTTATGAACACCCAGAGGAAAGCCATGCTGTCACAGAGAGGCCTAGGGATGCCGACTATCTCACTCCCAAATACGGAACAAGGTGACGTCACCGCCCCGCGCCCCACATGACCTCACCCAGCCAGCGGCCATGTGCTCCCGCTCTACCAATGGCGGCCGCCCGGGCCACGAGGCGGGTTGCTAAGCAACCTCTGCGGGCCGCCGTAGGCTAACGGAGTGCGTTCGAGGAGCGGGGCCGAGTGCTACGCAACCTCCATTAGGCGAACACGCTCGGCCCCACTCCCTGGACACACTCCGTTAGCCGACAGCGGACCGCTTGCCTAATACGGGACAAGGGCGGTCCCGTACGGGACAAACCCATTTAGCCTAAAATATACGGGATGTCCCGGCTAATACGGGACAGTTAGCAACCCTGGAGAGACCGTACAAACTGCACACACATTTCAGGAGAGGACGGGTCAAGCCTTGCACAAACAATAATCTTGGAAAGGTTACTGCTCAACTCCAGTACAGTACTGTTCTGTGGCAAACCGAACCTGTAACCCGCTGACACATCTACGCCGCACCTGTTGTTGGTTCCTGAAGTCCTTTTAGCTGCATAATTCCTTTATTGCAGCCATAAAATATTCACGGTCCCCGCATGATGCCACCGACAAAGGAACTATATTTCTTCAGATAACTCACGCGGCGATGTGCACAGCTGCCAAACGCATTAACGGCAGACACGAACGTCAATTGTGTTCCTGTTACCCTACATTTTATTGCCGAAATTGGAGTCTGAAGAAACAATTTGTGTATTTATTCTAACATAAAACTTTGTCTCGAGGATATGAAACAAAACACGAAGATTGATGCCGGCGGAATTGGTCCACTGGCTCCTACTCCATAACGCTCCCGGTTATTGCTTCCTTCTTCACAGGCTGAATCATATGCGTTCCTTGTATCACTGCTTTGGGATTTGCTGGGGTCATGAGAGGTCCTATACAAACGCAATCCACTTCCGCTGCTTCTTTCACTCTGTCACTAATGCATTCAGCAAAGGGAAGGCTGGAGCAGAAAGCAGGGTGAAATATGAGACTGCACAATCATTGGGTACATAGCTCGCTGTGTCGTGCCAATACCTTGAAACACATCTCTAATTAGTCACAATTCACACCCCACATGCCATTCTTGCTCTTCCTCCCAACGTAGTGTTACCAACTGTCCTGTATTAGCCGGGACCTCCCGTATTTTGGGCTACATTGGTTTGTCCCGTACGGGACCACCCTTGTACCGTACTAGGCCCAGGGGGGGCGTTGTAGGTCCAGACACTGTAGGCCCGGACGCTGTAGGCCCGGACACTGTAGGCCCCGACACTGTAGGCCCGGACGCTGTAGGCCCGGACACTGTCGGCCCGGACACTGTAGGCTCCGACGCCGTAGGTCCCGACACTGTAGGCCCGGACGCTGTAGGCCCGGACCCTGTAGGCCCGGACGCTGTAGGCCCAGATGCTGTCGGCCCCAACGCTGTAGGTCCCGACAGTTCAAGTCCCGACACTCTAGGTTTCCGACATTTTAGCTCCGGACAGTCTATGTCCGGAGGCCCAGGCGCCGCCTGACGGAGGTTGTGTAGCAACCTTGCCTCCCGGCCCGGGTAGCCTCCATTGGTGGAGCGGGATCACATGGCCGCTGGCTGGGTGAGGTCACTTGGGGCGCGGGGCGGTGATGTCACCTTGTCCCGTATTTGGGAGTGAGATAGTTGGCACCCCTATCCCTACGGCCCTGTGAAGATTTTGCTTCACCATTGTTTATCTAATTCCCTTTAAAAGTCACCATTGAATCAACTTCTATTGACCTTCTAAGCAGTGCATTCCAAATGACAACGCACAGTGAAAACGCGCACCTCCAGATTCGGGGACAGTTTCTTCCCAGCTGCTATCAGCCAACAGAAACATCCGACCGCAACCAAAGAGTAGTCCTGAACTACTATCTACTTCGAGGAGATTTCCCAGCAGAGCGGCAAAATGTGTAGGAAAAAAAAAATTGCAGATGCTGGTTCAAATGGAAGGTAGACACAAAAAGTTGGAGTAACTCAGCAGGTCAGGCAGCATCTCGGGAGAGAAGGAATGGGTGACAGTTTGGGTCGAGATCCTTCTTCAGATGAAGTCTACTATCTACCTCATTGGTGATCCTCGGGCTATCTGCACCTCCTCCAACCTCATCTATTGTATCCGCTGTTCCAGATGTCAATTTCTCTACATCGGTGACCAAATGCAGGCTCGGCGATCGTTTCGCACAACACCTTCGCTCAGTCCGTCTTAACCAACCTGATCACCCGGGGGCTCAGCACTTCAACTCCCCCCCCCTCCCACTCCCAGTCTGACCTTTCTGTCATGGGCCTCCTCCAGTGTCATAGTGAGGCCCACCGCAAATTGGAGGAACAGCATCTCATATCTCGCTTGGGCAGCTTACAGCCCAGCGGTATGAACATTGACTTCTCTAATTTTAGATAGTTCCTCTGTCCCTCTCTTCCCCTCCCCCTTCCCAGTTCTCCCACTGTCTTCCTGTCTCCACCTATATTCTTTCTTTGTCCCGCCCCTCCTGACATCAGTCTGAAGAAGGGTCTCGACCCGAAACGTCACCCATTCCTTCTCTCCAGAGATGCTACCTGACCTGCTGAGTTACTCCAGCATTTTGTGAATAAATACCTTCGATTTGTACCAGCATCTGCAGTTATTTATACTCGGGCTATCCTTGATTGGACTTTGCTGGCCAGACCTTGCACTAAACGTTATTCCCTTATCATGTATCTGCACACTGTAAATGGCTCGATTGTAATCATGTATTGTCTTTCTGCTGACAGGATAGCACACAAGAAAAGCTTTTCCCTGTTCCTCGGTCCACGTGACTATAAACTAAACTGTAAACTGTAGAAACTCTGCTCCTCAACTTCTTTGCTAAATATCGTAAACCCATGTCCCTCTGGTTACTAACATACCTGTCAGAGGGAAGAGTTCTCCTTACACCATCACACCTTCAAAATCTTGACCCACCCCTGCCGAGGGATGCCAACTATCTCACTCCCAAATAAGGGACAAAAGGTGACATCACTGCCCTGCGCCCCACGTGACCTCACCCAGCCAGCAGCCACGTTCTCCCGCTCCACCAATGGTGGCCGCCCGGGCCGGGAGGCGGGTTGTTTTGGAAACCTCCGTTAGGCGGTGCCCGGGCCTCCGGGCCTACACTGGCCCCCGGGCCTACCGTGTTGGGGCCTACAGTGTCCGGGCCTACAGCGCCCCCCGGGCCTACAGTGTCTGGGCCTACAGTGGCCCCCGGGCCTACAGTGTCCGGGCCTACAGCGCCCCCCGAGCCTAATACGGGACAAGGGCGGTCCCATACGGGACAAACCAATTTAGCCCAATATAGCCAAAGATGTACAGGTATGTAGTAGGTTAATTGACTGGGTAAATGTAAAAATTGTCCCTAGTGTGTGTAGGATAGTGTTAATAGTGTTAGTGTGCGGGGATCGCTGGGCGGCGCGGACTTGGTGGGCTGAAAAGGCCTGTTTCCGTGCTGTATCTGAAATATGAAAAATATGAAAAAAATACGGGATGTCCCGGCTAATACGGGACAGTTGGCAACCCTACTAACACACCTGTCAGAGGGTAGAGTTCTCCTTACTCCCTCACGCCTTCCAAATCTTGACCCGCCCCTGCCCCTTGTATTAAATCCGCGCAACCCAATTAATGAACACGGCGACTTCTACTCAATGCGGCAGGGCTGGAAGTGTTGTTCTTTGGACAAGATATTTGACCAAGTGTTGTTATCCCGTTCAAATGGACCTGTCACATTTTTAGAAGAGCGAAGAACTCTCCCGGGAAACATTCACATTCAACTAAGAGCGTTGCTTTTGAGCATCTCAAGCCTGATTCAAGTCAGCCTGGAGCACGGCCACCAGATCACCTCTCATTCACATGAATCAACATTTATAGGAGGCTATTCCGGGACTGTGAAGGGAGACAAGGAAGTTTACCCCTGCATCTTAAGCCATGCTGTCCCAGTCCCGAACGTGTCTGTTAGGACAGTGCTAATGACCTTTTACTCTGTATCTAACCAGTGTTCCTACGATAATGGGATGCATTTACAAGAGCAACAACATAACACAGAGAGACCCAGAATTAGGGAAAGGCATATCTTTGAGAATGTGAGATCTGGAATGAGAGGTTAGCCCGATATAAAGTGACAACTGATTTTAGAGTCACAGCATCGTACCGCAAAGATACGGTACGGCCCACTAAGTTGGAACCAACCCCTATTCAGAAGATCAGCACAAAATGCTGGAGTCACTCAACGGGACAGGCAGCGTCTCTGGAGAGAAGGAATGGGTGACGTTTCGGGTCGAGACCCTTCTTCAGACTAGCAGAGGCTAGCAGTCTGAATGAAAAAGGGTCTCGACCCGAAATGTCACCCATTCCTTCTCTCCAGAGACGCTGCCTGTCTCGCTGAGTGACTCCTGCATTTTGTGTCTAACCCCCCCCCCCCCGGAGGTGAGCTCGATTAAGCGGAACTGATCTTAGGTGTAAACCAGCATCTGCAGACCCCTGTGCCGGAGGTCAGCATCGATCCCGGGTCTCAGTGTGGTGGGCTCGCAGGTCCAATAGTTTTGCCACCACGCTGCCTCGTTAATTGAACCGATGTTGTTCTAACCTTAGAAACAAGGAATGAACAAACAACATCTCTGGAGAGAAGGTATGGGTGATGTTTCGGGCCAAGACCTTTCTTCAGACTGTGCCGCCCTGAATTCTGAAATTTCCTCAGCCAATTCACCAGATGTTAAACCGTTCAGTAACTTGTCATTGCTAAGAAATATCTATATACCAAAACTCTCGTTTGTTTGTCCCTGAACTACAGCCAAAACGGAACACAATAGCGCGACAATTTTAGGCCCACCTTACTCACCGTCGTCCCTAATGGTGCTAATGGAAGAAGTTTCATTGAAATCGGTGTTATATTTTTTAAATTATTCACATTTTAAAGTTCAAATCTATCTCCTAGAGAGGGAGGGGGTGGAAGGAAGGGGGGAGGGAGAGAGGGGGGTTGAGGGGGATGGAGTGCGGGTGAGTGGAAGGGGGGTAGGGGAGGGGATGGAGGGAGGGGGAGGGAGGGAAGGGGGGAGGGGAGGGTGAGGGAGGGGGAGGGGGAGGAGGAGAGGGTGCTGCACCAATGCAACGGGTCCACTCGGTCTAGTATTTATATAAAATCGAGGCACTCATTTAGCACTTTGAGCATTTCCTAAAGCTTAGAATTCTCCCACCAGACCTGTCCACATCTCTCTCTCTCCCTTTACGATGCAGTATGCCATTTGGCGCATTGGGTCCATACTGGCTCGCAGCCAAACAATCTGCCAGTCCCATTCCTCCTCTCCTTTTCTTCCCTGTAGCCCTGCAATATATTCACCCTCATGTGCCTGTCAACTCCTCTTTGGTTCTTTTGTTACTCACCTAAACAAGAGGGAAATTTACTGTGGCCAATTAACCAACTTACTTAAAGCTTCCCTCTCTGACCAAGCTTTTATCACCTTGAATGATGTCTCCTCGCGGTTTGCTGTTAAATTACAACAGATTAAGAATTCCACTCCCCAAACGTGTGCCTTATTCTCAAAAGTTGTAATTATACTAGACGTCCTGTGGACCCGTTGGGTTCCCGCTGTGACGGTGGTTGATGAAAAAAAAAAGACACACAATTTTAATATTATTGAGTGGCCAAACTTTAACCTGAAGAAAATTTGAGCATTTACCTCAGGAGTTATCGTTCAACGGAGCACGCGTCTAATGAACACGGAAGTATTAGATCAAAATGGCGATGTTTATTTCATGGGGTATGTGTCCGAAATACAGCCAAAACGGTACACGATAGCCCAACAATTTGAACGAAATTTGATACTGCACATCACAGGCGAATGGTGAGTAAGGTGGACCTAAAATTGTTGCGCTATCGTGTACCGGTTTGGCTGTATTTCGGGAACAAACATATATATATGAGATTTTTAGTGATATACTAGACCAAGTGGACCCGTTGGGCCCTAACCTCTCCTGCATTGGTGCAGCACCCTCTCTGCCCCCTCCCTCCTTCCCCCCTCCCCTCCCCTCCCTCACCCCCCTCCCCAGCTCCCCCTTACCCCCTTCCCCTCCCTCCTACTCCATCCCCCTCAACCCCCTTATCTTCCCTCCTCCCCCCTCCCTCCCTCCCCCCTCCACCCCTCTCCCTCCCTAGGAGATAGATTTAAACTTTAAAATATGAATAACTTTAAAAATATAACACCGACTTCAATGAAACTTCTTCCATTAGCACCAAAGGGACGACGGTGAGTAAGGTGGGCCTAAAATTGTCGCGCTATCGTGTACCGTTTTGGCTGTAGTTCAGGAACAAACAAACAAACATACAAGAGTTTTAGTAGATAGATAGATAGATAGATAGATAGATAGGTAGGTAGATAGATAGATAGATAGATAGATAGATAGATAGATAGATAGATAGATAGATAGATAGATAGATAGATAGATAGATAGATAGATAGATAGATAGATAGATAGATAGATAGATAGATAGATAGTGATATTCCTTTACTTTGTTCACTAAACATCGTTTATCATTACAGTTGCTTACAATGTTTACATTATGTTAAGAAACATGTGTTTCTTAAGCATTGTGGTGGCTGCGAGCCTCCAATGGAACTGAGTAGTTTAGCTTAGTTTAGAGATACAGCATAGAAAGTGGGCCTTCGGACCACCGAGTCCGCGCCGACCATCCCTCACCCATTCAAAGTGAGACGCAAAATGCTGGAGTAACTCAGCGGGTCAGGTAGCATCCCTGGAGAGAAGGAATGGGTGACGTTTCGGGTCGAGACCCTTCCTCAAACTGATGTCAGGGGCGCGGGTAGTCGGCGGCCGCACAGGGGTCGGCTGCCCGCCCCTTTTCCGGGCTTACGTCCGTGCTCCACGGGGACGCTGGAGGCCTTCCGTGAACGCTGGTCGCCGCGGGAGGTCGAATGTATTGTTGACAAAGTTGGCGGAATTTTTATTTGATAATTGTTTTGTTTGTAAACTGCCGCTAAAGGCAGCTTTTGATTTGATCGCGTTACTACTTTGTATGTTTGTTTTTGTTTTGGAATAAAGTATTCGTAAATAAAAAAAATCCCCCCCAAAAAAAAAGCTTGCCAAGATTCTGGACTGACACCATGTGAAGACACTAAGGGAGTTGTTTGTGAAATCCTGGCTCTTCCCTGTCCTGCAGGCATTGATGGTGTGGGACTTGGCAGCAGCAGCAGAGATGTTTGAAGCAGGAATTGTAAGGTGTTAATGCAAGCCCTCAGTGTTTGTTTGCGCCAGTGGTTGTCTGAACAGAGATGCTGCAGTTGTACATGTACATTCGGGGCTTATCACAGCGACTAATTCTCACCCATGACTGCCTGGTATCAGCCATGGATTTGTAAGAAAGTATTGTTTCACGTGATGGTATCACAAAATGCTGGAGTAACTCAGCAGGTCAGGCAGCATTTAGGAGAGAGGGAATGCGTGACGTTTCTGGTTGAGACCCAGAAGGGCGAGGGGCGGTGATGTCACCTTGTCCCTTATTTGGGGGTGAGAAAGTTGGCAACCCTAACTCCTAGGCCCCTTTTCTGAGGAGGCTTTCATCTGCCCAGGAGCAGCAGTGGATTCTTGTAAATTCTCTAACTTCAGATAGTCCCTGCTTTCCCTCTCTATCCCCTCCCCTTCCCTGTTCTCCCACTAGTCTTCCTGTCTCCGACTACATCCTATCTTTGTCCCACCCCCTCCGCTGACATCAGTCTGAAGAAGGGTCGCGATCCGAAACGTCACCCATTCCGTCTCCCCTAGATGCTGCCTGACCTGCTGAGTTACTCCGGCATTTTGTGATGCCTCCGATTTGTACCAGCATCTGCAGTTATTTTCCTACACAACTTGTTTCACTTGATGATGTACAGAAAACAATAACCGAGTCAGAACATAAAATGTCAATGTGCATTGAAATAGCACCAAGATGGTGACACAAGTGACGCAAATATGAATTTAATTGTTCCATTTTGCCACATATGACAATGAACCACTCGTCTCTTGACCTGAAATGTTGCTGTCCATTCCCTCCACAGATGCTGCCTGACTCGCTGAGCTCCTCCAGCACTTTGTGTTTTGCTAAATGTTCAACTATCTGCGGTTCCTTATGTCCACAGAGTTTCAGGCCTGGGTAGCTAGAATGTGGAAACAAGAAACTGCCGAAGGTAGACACACAATGCCGGAGTAACTCAGCGGGTCGGGCAGCATCTCAGGAGAGAAGGAATGGGTGACGTTTCGGGTCGAGACCCTTCTCTCGACCCATTCCTTCTCTCCAGAGATGCTGCATGACCCGCTGAGTTACTCCAGCATTGTGTGTCTACCTTCGATTTTAACCAGCATCTGCAGTTTTTTCCCCTACACAAGCAACTGCAGATGCTGGTTCACACAACAGGACAAAAATTGCTGGAGTTACTCCAGCTGTTTTGTGTCTATCTTCGGGGTAAACCAGCATCTGCAGTTCCTTCCCACACAAAAATTGCTGGAGTCTGAAGTAGGGTCCTGACCCAAAACTGACACAACATGCCGGGGTAACTCAGTGGGACAGGCAGCATCTTTGGAGAGAAGGAATGGGTGACATTTCGGGTCGAGGCTCTTCTTCAGACCCAATACGTCACCCACCCTTGTTCTCCGGGGATGTTACCTGACCTGCTGCATTGTTCCAGCACTTTGTGTCCCTTTGCGGGCAGCTGGAACATCGATACCGAATACAGAGCCACTGATATGATTGTGGATGCTCGGGAGAGCACAGATCTTGTGGTGAGTCCTAACTGTAACTCAATGCACATCGTGATAGTTTCTGTTAACTTTGGCCGGCTATCAGAGAAAAAGGGAATGCAGCGTTTTCAATTGCTGTGCTAATTTACCGAGCACGTCATTCTCCTTTGTAGTGGTCGCTGTTACTTTCCTCAGCAGCTACAAGAGCTGTCTGGCCTGACTAACCCTTCAGACTTCTTTCACATTGTTCGGCCAGACGGGGCTTCACAGTTGACCGTGATTAGAAGTTACAACTCCCAAGGACTGTCAACGGGCCGACATTAGCATTTGAAAAGACTAGGCCAGGCCATCAAAGTTAATGTTATCTTAGCTGATCTGTGAACTTGTGGAACTGTGGTTCTAGCACCAGAAGAAGCCTGGCCCACTCCTGTCTCGGCGAGGATGGGGCAGCCCCCATTTTGAGCCGACAGTGTCATTGTGTGACTGAAAGAGGACTTAAACAGTGACAAGGATTCCTATCCCCTGTCCCGTGGCACTAGGCTGGGGAGGATAATTGCTCACCGCGCCCCTTCCTTGGGAGGTGACATGCAACCACAAAACCTCTGTGTTTAACGCGGCTAATTATCCCAAGGACCCATCACAGGGACACCACCGAGCAACAAAAAGTTCACGCCACGCTATGTAGGACAGATTACCCATCGCTTGGCGAGAGGTAGGTTTTGCATGTCTTAAAGGAGGAAGGCAAGGAAGAAGTTTTGCAGGGGGTGGGGGTGAATTCCAGAGCTGATTGCCGTGGCAACTGATAACTCAGCTGTCAACGGTGGAGCAATTTAACTTGCTGGGCTCAGGGAACTGCAAAGCCAGAGGAGATTATATTGATTATCGAGAGGGAGACCACAGAGGGATTTGGAAACAGGGACGACAGTCCCACAATACGTTTGCTTAACCCGGGGGGCAATGTAGGTCAGCAAACACAGGGAGCGCTGGGTGGATGGGGCAAGGGCCAGCAGAGTTTTGCATGGCTGAGTTTACAGAGGAGTGGAACGAGCAATGCCCTGCCAGGTGCAAGGCTGGCAGAGTGGATTTTTAGATTTTAGATTTAGGGATATAGCGCAGAAACAGGCCCTTCGGCCCACCGGGTCTGCGCCACCCAGCGATCCCCGCACACTAACACTATCGTACACACACTAGGGACAATTTACATTTACCCAGTCAATAAACTTGTCATTTATTGTATGAGTGCTTATTGTATATTTGTTTTTGTCTTGTTGCGTAAAAGTGCTTGTAAAGCTACAGCAAGTTAAAATGTCATTATTCTGTCCCAGTGCTGACAAATACTCTTGATTTATGGTCTAAAGCCCATATCCGGTTTATATATAACAAGATTGCAAACAGTCTGGCTGGCAGAGATGTCCGTGGCTAGTCAGTGGCCAGGGATCAGATTGTAGCTGGGAACAGTTTGCTGGGGACTCAAGTCAGTGGCTTCATACTTGTCAATATTTAGCCTGGGGAATTTCTGCTCATCCACTATTAAACATCAGTACAGATTACTCCCAGAGAGACATAATCGATCCTAAGCAAAGACACAAAGTGCTGGAGTAACACAGCGGGTCAGGCAGTATCCCCTGATTGCATGCGCCTTTGTCACCTTCTCCTAGGGTTGCCAACTATCTCACTCCCAAATATGGGACAAGGTGACGTCACCACCCCGCACCCCTTGTGACCTCAACCAGCCAGTGGCCACGTGCTCCCGCCCCACCAAAGGCGGCGGCTCGGGTCGGGAGGCGGGTTGCTACGCAACCTCCATTAGACAATAGACAATAGACAATAGGTGCAGGAGTAGGCCATTCAGCCCTTCGAGCCAGCACCGCCATTCAATGCGATCATGGCTGATCACTCTCAATCAGTACCCCGTTCCTGCCTTCTCCCCATACCCCCTCACTCCGCTATCCTTAAGAGCTCTATCCAGCTCTCTCTTGAAAGCATCCAACGAACTGGCCTCCACTGCCTTCTGAGGCAGAGAATTCCACACCTTCACCACTCTCTGACTGAAAAAGTTCTTCCTCATCTCCTTTCTAAATGGCCTACCCCTTATTCTTAAACTGTGGCCCCTTGTTCTGGACTCCCCCAACATTGGGAACATGTTTCCTGCCTCTAATGTGTCCAATCCCCTAATTATCTTATATGTTTCAATAAGATCCCCCCTCATCCTTCTTTAGGTGCCGCCCTGGCCTCCGAATGTCAGAAACCTAGAATGTGGGGACCAAAACTGTTGGGACCTACAGCGTCGGGGTCTACAGTGTCCGGACCTACAGCGTCCAGGCCTACAGCACCCCCCGGGCCTAATATGGGACAAGGGCGGTCCCATACGGAACAAACAGGGTGGCACGGTGGCGCAGCGGTAGAGTTGCTGCCTTACAGCGAATGCAGCGCCGGAGACTCAGGTTCGATCCTGACTGATTCTGTTCGGAGTTTGTACGTTCTCCCCGTGACCTGCGTGGGTTTTCTCCGAGATCTTCGGTTTCCTCCCACACTCCAAAGACGTAGGTTAATTGGCTGGGCAAATGTAAAAATTGTCCCTAGGGTGTAGGATAGTGTTAATGTGCGGGGATTGCTGGGCGGCGCGGACCCGGTGGGCCGAAGGGCCTGTTTCCGCGGTGTATCTCTAAATCTAAAAAATCTTTGAAAAAATCTAAAACCAATTTAGCCTAAAATACGGGATGTCCCGGCTAATACGGGACAGTTGGCAGCCCTACCTTCTCCTCAGCCAATAATGAACCATTCTACATTTCCCTACTCATCGTCGTTTTCACACCTCACCCTTCCACATCTCTCGTCTTCCTCTCCCCGACACTCAGTATGAAGAAGGGTCTCGACCCGAAGCGTCACCCATTCCTTCTCTCCAGAGATGCCGCCTGTCCCGCTGGGTTACTCCAGCGTTGTGTATCTTGAGGACATGGATGGGTGACGTTACGGGTTGCGACCTTTCGTCAGACGAGAGAAGGGTCCCGAGCCGAAACATCACCTGTCCATGTTCTCCAGGGATGCTGCCTGACCTGCTGAGTTACTCCAGCATTTTGTGTCCTTTGGTAAACCAGCATCTAAGGTTCCTTGTTTCTACATAATAGATCCAAACTTTATTTTTAAATAATTATTACGGAGATCCAACTTTCTCCTGTGACACGAGGCCAGAATGTATCCCTTGATTAAAACAGATTAACACTCCACTGTGTGTGGGAGTTGGTGTTTGCAACTGGACCATCTATCTCTATAGACACAAACTGCGGGAGTGACTCAGCAGGTCGGGCAGCATCTCTGGAGAAAACGAATGTGACGTTTTGGGTCAAGACCCTTCCTCAGACTGAGAGTCGGGCGGGAGGGGGAGAGGGGGAAACTAGAGTTATGAAAATGTTCAGAGCAAATCACAACCAGCAACGATGACCATTGGCGACAACCTACGTCAACCGGCGACAGGTACCGGCGTCAAAACCGGAGGCCAAAATGACGTGAATTGTCTTCAGTTGTCGCCGATACGGTCGTAGCTTGTCATGGGCGGACCTAGGTTGACTTCGGTTGCCGTAGGTTGCCGCCAGTGCGGTCGTAGGTTGTCGTAGGTGCGGTCGTAGGTGGACGTCCTAAGTCGCGACGATTGGGTCGCCGGTTGTCGGTAGCTTGCCGTAGCTTGACGTTGACTAGGTGGTATATTTTTTTGCTGCTCCCCGTCTGTGATTTCTCCTTCGCTGCTCCCCCTCTGTGATTTCTCCTCACTGCTCCCCCTCTGTGATTTCTCCTTCGCTGCTCCCCCTCTGTGATTTCTCCACCTCCTCTCTTCGACGAGAGTTTAGCAACATGTTGTCTCGCTGCTCCCCCTCTGTGATTTCTCCTCCTCCTCTCGACTAGGTGGTTAGGTTGTTGTAGCTTGTCGTAGACATTGTCGTGGGGGGGTCCAGTCACCGGTTTTTCAGCGAACTGCTACGACTATTGTAGTTGCCGGCAGTCGCCTAAAAAAACGCCCAAGTGGGACAGGCACCTTACTCCAGCTTTTTGTGTCTACTTTCAGGTGAGGACTCTTCTTCAGACAGAAAAAGGGCCTGACTCGTTCTTTTACCCCCTCAGGTTGGTGTAAACCACCCTGCAATAACGCTGAAAGAGCCTTGTCGCTCTGCTGTGTGTGTGAGTGAGTGTGTGTGTGTGTGTGCGCGTGTGTGTGTGTGAGTGTGTGAGTGAGTGAGTGAGTGTGTGTGTGTGTGTGTGTGTGTGTGTGTGTGTGTGTTTTGTGTGTGTGTGTGTGTGTGTGTGTGTGTGTGTGTGTGTGTTTGTGTGTGTGTGTGTGTGTGTGTGTGTGTATGTGTGTGTGTGTGTGTGTGTGTGTGTGTGTGTGTGTGTGTGTTTTATTGCCTACAAAGTGTTTGGGGCAATCTGATATTGTGAAAGTTATAATATAAATGCAAGCAAAAAAAACAAAAAACAAAGAGCTGGAAGAACTCAGTGGGTCAGGCAGCATCTATGGAGGGAATGGACAGGCAACGTTTCGGGTTGGGACCTTTCTTCAGACTGATGGAGTAGGGAGAGAGAAAGCTGGGAATGAGAGTTTGGGGGTGGGTCAAAGCATGGCAAATGATAGGTGTGAGGTGGAAGGTCTTACTTCTCCCCGTTGAATATATTTGCTTCCTATAGGAGCTGGGGACTGAGGTGGTGATAATGGGCCATTAGTTAAAAATGTGATATCCAAATTAATTAGTGTTCTTGAAGAATTTGAGTTACTAGTTTACAAGAGGGATGATGAAACTTGTAGGAAAAAAAACTGTAGATGCTGGTTTAAATCGAAGGTAGACACAAAATGCTGGAGTAACTCAGCGGGTCAGGCAGCATCTCAGGAGAGAAGGAATGGGTGACGCTTCGGGTTGAGCCCCTTCTCAGACTGATGTCAGGGGAGGGTGGGGGGGACAAAGATAGGATGTAGTCAGAGACAGGAGGACTAGTGGGAGAACAGGGAAGGGGAGGGGATAGAGAGGGAAAGCAGGGACTATCTGAAGTTAGAGAATTTGCAAGAATCCACTGGCTCCTGGGCAGTTGACAGCCTCCTCAGAAAAGGGGCCTAGGAGTTAGGGTTGCCAACTTTCTCACCCCCAAATAAGGGACAAGGTGACATCACCGACCCTCGCCCCACGTGACCTTATCCAGCCAGCGGCCACATGTTCCTGCTCCACCAATGGCGGCCGCCTGGGCCTGGAGGCGGGTTGCTACGCAACCTCCGTTCGGCGGTGCCCGGGCCTACATTGTCCGGGATTATAGCGGCCCCTGGGCTACAGTGCCCCCCGGGCCTAATACGGGACAAGGGCGGTCCCGTACAGGACAAACCAATTCAGCCCAAAACACGGGATGTCCCGGCTAATACGGGACAGTGGCAACCCTAAACCTAGGAGTGTTTGAAAGGCTGTATATTTTGGAAGGCTGTATATTTTAAAAAAAAGAAACCTTCAAAAGGATAATAGAAAATCAATATTTGTGCTTAAAGCTGCTTTTGTATCAACAGCTGGTGAACATTGAGGAATGATAGCCGTACAGTTTACCGGCACCAATCAACAGCTGGTGACCACTGAGGAAAGATAGCCGCGCTGTTTGTCAGCACTGACAGGGCCTCACAGTAAATGTGTGGCTTGCTGTGATGGATGATCTGACACATTTGCAGGAATGATCCCATCTCTCTCAATAAAGCCTGGTCTTCGACCATCAGGAGAGTCACTCGTGGGGCTTTTTACAGCGGCAGAGTTTGTGTGGCTGCATCTGCCCGAATTCCTTCCCAAGGAACAGTGGAGGTGCCTGAAGCTGGAGTATTTATCCGACCTGACAATAAATCACCGCACTTTTCACTTCACTCAGCAGTTAATGGCGGCAGCACAGAAGGCAAACAAGCACTCAGCGACTGCTGCGGTTAAACGAAGGCCAACCTGGCCTGTTAGTGGAGTTCAGCAGCGCACAGCTGAGATCCATTGTGCCATTGAGGTTACAGCGAGAGGATAGCTGTATAATCAGCTGCAGTGCAGCTGATCCTGAACGCAAAAAGCCACCTGGGGAGGGGTTTGCTTGCAAGTCACCTCACCGTTGGGTGGCAGGGTCAATGGGGTGACAGTGAATGTGAGTGTAAGAAGAGGAGAGAACTGAGCAAGGGAACTGAAAATTAGTCGGCACGGTGGCGCAGCGGTAGAGTTGCTGCCTTACAGCGAATGTAGCGCCGGAGACTCAGGTTCGATCCTGACTACGGGCGCCGTCTGTATGGAGTTTGTACGTTCTCCCCGTGACCTGCGTGGGTTTTCTCCGAGATCTTCGGTTTCCTCCCACACTCCAAAGACGTACAGGTATGTAGGTTAATTGGCTGGGCAAATGTAAAATGTGTCCCTAGTGTGTGTAGGATAGTGTTAATGTGCAGGGATCGCTGGGCGGCGCGGACCCGGTGGGCTGAAGGGCCTGTTTCCGTGCTGTATCTCCAAATCTAAATCTAAAAATCTAGTCTCAAGAAGGGTCTCGAGCCGAAACGTCACCCGTTCCTTCTCTCCAGAGATGCTGCCTGATCCGCTGAGTCACTGCAGTGCTTTGCGTCTATCTTCGAACTGAAAAAGGAGTTGCCTAAACCATCACATGAACCAACCCCTCTCCCACCCCCCCCCCCCCCTTCCAAATACACCATCTACACCTCGCGCTGCCTCGGCAAGGCCAGCAGCATAATCACGGACCAGTCTCACCCCCGGCCGCTCCCTCTTCTCCCCTCTCCCCATCGGGGCAAGAGGTACAGAAGTGTGAGAACGCACACCTCCAGATTCAGGGACAGTTTCTTCCCGGCTGTTATCAGCCAACTGAACCATCCTCTCACCAGCTCGAAAGCGGTCCTGACCTCCCCTCTCCCTCATTGGTAAAACACTTGAACGATCTTTCATCGATCATCAGTGACGGCTCCCACTGATTGTCGCCGGAAGCTTGCGCCCTTTTCAGGACGGACAATGGCAGCGATGTAACATTTGAAACATGGATGATGGACACGAAAGGAGAAGGAGATCCGAGTTTATCGGACTTCAATGTTATATCTTCCACTCAATGTTGTACCCTTTATCCTTTATCTGTGCACTGTGATTGTATACACGTACAATAGACAATGGACAATAGACAATAGGTGCAGGATTAGGCCATTCGGCCCTTCCAGCCTGTACGCACCGCCATTCACTGTGATCATGGCTGATCATCCACAATTAGTACCCCGTTCCTGCCTTCTCCCCATACCCCCTGACTCCATTATCATTAAAAGCTCTATCTAACTCTCTCTTGAAAGCATCCAGAGAATTGGCCTCCACTGCCTTCTGAGGCAGAGAATTCCACAGATTTACAACTCTCTGAGTGAAAAAGTTTGTCCACAATCTTTTCACTGGCTGGAGAGCAGGCGAGCAAAAGCTTTTCCCTGTACCTCAGTAGACGTGCCGATAACAAACGAAACTAAATGGAAGATAAACGATTTTAAATTTCTACTGCAGGTTAGAGGAAGAAGACATTCCGATTTTTGGACATATGGCTGCTCGTCTACCAAGTCGCTATTTATTATAATACATTAGATCCTGTAAACACACACCATTGACAAACACGCACCAAAACAAAAATGTTTTTTGAATTCCCACCCCAACTAATTACAACTTCAAAAGGCCAGAGACTCTCTTTGATATCTGGATAATTTGTTTCAAAAATAAACATTCAGTTACTGGGTCAGAGCTGCTTCTGGACTTGTTCCAGCTGCACTGTTGTTCCTGGTCACTTGCTTCTGCCATTAAATTATTGGCCTGCAATTGCCGAGTAGAACATCCAACAACAAGTAGCGCGGCGGCACTGCAATCTCGTGCCGAAGCCAGTTCCCATGAATAACACGCTGGGGTAACTCAGCGGGTCAGAGAAGGAATGGGCATCTCGGGAGAGAAAGAACGGGTGACGTTTCGGGTCGAGACCCTTCTTCAGACTGATGTCAGGGGAGGGGGGACGGGACAAAGATAGAATGTATTCGGAGACAGGAAGACTAATGGGAGAACTGGGAAGGGGGAGGGGATAGAGAGGGAAAGCACGGACTATCTGATGTTTCCCTCTCTTTCCCCCTCTATCCCCTCCCCCTTCCCAGTTCTCCCACTAGTCTTGCTGTCTCCGACTACATTCTATCTTTGTCCTGCCCCCTCCCCTGACATCATAGAAACTTAGAAAATAGTTGCAGGAGGAGGCCATTCGACCCTTCGAGCCAGCACCGCCATTCATTGTGATCACGGCTGATCATCCACAATCAGTAACCCATGCCTGCTTTCTCCCCATATCCCTTGATTCCGCTAGCCCCTATATCTCAATCTCTTTTAAATTCATCCAGTGATTTGGCCTCCACTGCCTTCTGCGGCAGAGAATTCCACAAATTCACAACTCTCTGGGTGAAAATGTTTCTTCTCACCTCAGTTTTGAAGATCTGAAGGAGGGTCTAGACCCGAAACGTCACCCATTCCTTCTCTCCCGAGATACTGCCTGACCCGCTGAGTTACTCCAGCATTGTGTGCCTACCTTCGATTTTAACCAGCATCTGCAGTTTTTATCCTGCCCATGAATAACATAACGCGGGAGTTTCTGTATGAAAGACGACTTCAGCACCTTTGAACTGGTATCACAGATCTGTGTGGAGAACAGGAATAAGCTACTGTGGGCCCAGAAAACTGATGGAATGCAGTGTACCTGCAGATGTTATCTTTATGGATAGATAAACCTCAATAAGCATCTGGAGAAGAAAAAGAGAGAGCGATTGAATGGCATCAATGTAAATAGGTGCAGATAGACAGACACAAAATGCTGGAGTAACTCAGCGGCTCAGGCAGCATCTCGGGAGAGAAGAAATGGGTGACATTTCGGGTCAAGCCCCTTCTTCAGACTGATGTCAGGGTGGGGGGGGGGGGGCGGGACAAAGATAGGATGTGGTCGGAGACAGGAGGACTAGTGGGAGAACTGGGAAGGGGGAGGGGATAGAGAGGGAAAGCAGGGACTATCTGAAGAGAGGGAAAGCAGGGACTATAGAGAAGTCAATAGCGGAATCAGAGGGTATGGGGAGAAGGCAGGAACGGGGTACTGATTGAGAATGATCAGCCATGATTACATTGAATGGTGGTGCTGGCTCGAAGGGCCGAATTTTAGATTTTTTAGATTTAGAGATACAGCGCGGAAACAGGCCCTTCGGCCCACCGAGTCCGCGCCGCCCAGCGATCCCCGCACATTAACACTATCCTACACACACTAAGGACAATTTTTACATTTACCCAGTCAATTAACCTACATACCTGTACGTCTTTGGAATGTGGGAGGAAATCGAAGATCTCGGAGAAAACCCACGCAGGTCACAGGGAGAACGTGCAAACTCCATACAGACGGCGCCCGTAGTCAGAATCGAACCTGAGTCTCCGGCGCTGCATTCGCTATAAGGCAGCAACTCTACCGCTGTGCTACCGTGCCGCCCCTCCTGGCCTACTCCTGCACCTATTGTCTATTGTCTATTGTCAATGTTCATACCGCTGGGGTGTTACCTGCCCAAGCGAAATATGAGGTGCATATAGATAGATGGACAGGACAGGTTTAGTGGTACGGGTGCTTACCATGGGGTTACGTTCCAAGAAACCCATCGCAAACCGAAAATATCGTAAGTCGAAATGCATTGAATACACCTGATCACGTGGCCGGAAGCGAGCTGCGGCGAGCTACCGTTTGCACCATCGCAAAGTCGAGATATCGTAAGTCGAAGCATCGTACGGCAGGAAGCATCTGTACATGGGCCAAACGCAGGCAGGTGGGACTAATGTAGATGGGACATGTGACAAATTGGGCCGAAGGGCCTGTTTCCACCCTTTAAAACTATGACTCTATAGGAGTGGACGAGGTGGGCCGATCGGCCTGTTTCTGTGTCAGTGTCTTAGAATCGTACATCATGGACCACCAACCCAACTTGCCCATGCTAATAGGGTTGCCAACTGTCCCGTATTAGCCGGGACATCCCGTATTTTGGGCTAAATTGGTTTGTTCCCGACGGGACCGCCCTTGTCCCGTATTAGTAGGGTTGCCAACTTCATCACTCCCAAATAAGGGACAAAGGGCGACGTCACCGCCCCGCGCCCCACGTGACCTGATCACGTGGCCGGAAGCGAGCTGCGGCTGCCATTGGTGGAGTGGGAGCACCTGGCCGCTGGCTGGGTAAGGTCGCGTGGGGCGCGGGGCGGTGACGTCACCTTGTTCCGTATTTGGGAGTGAGGAAGTTGGCAACCCTACATGCCAATCAAGATGCCCCATCTACGCTCGTCCCACCTGCCTGCATTTGGCCCATATCCCTCTAAACCTTTACTATCCATGTGCCTGTCCAAATGTCTTTTAAATCTTGTTGGTGTACCTGGTTCCTCTGGCAGCTTGCTCCATATACCCGCCAACCTCCGTGTGGGAAAAGCTGCCCCTCGGGTTCCTATTAAATCTTTCCCCTCTCACCTTAAACTTCTGCCCCCTGGCTCTCGATTCCCCTACTCTGGGTAAAAGAGTTTTATAACTGAGACATTGGTTAAATGGGAGTTAACAGGGGGGCACAGGGTGGTGAAATAGGTACAGGGCCCTAGTGAGACCGCACCTGGAGTACTGTGTGCAGTTGTACAGGGCCCTAGTGAGACCGCACCTGGAGTACTGTGTGCAGTTGTACAGTGCCCTAGTGAGACCGCACCTGTAGTACTGTGTGCAGTTGTACAGGGCCCTAGTGAGACCGCACCTGGAGTACTGTGTGCAGTTGTACAGGGCCCTAGTGAGACCGCACCTGGAGTACTGTGTGCAGTTTTGGTCTCCAAATTTGAGGATGGATATTCTTGCTATTGAGGGCGTGCAGCGCAGGTTAATTCCCGGAATGGCGGGACTGTCATATGTTGAAAGACTGGAGCGACTAGGCTTGTATACACTGGAATTTAGGATGAGAGGGGATCTTATCGAAACGTATAAGATTATTAAGAGGTTGGACACGTTAGGGGTAGGAAACATATTCCCAATGTTGGGGGAGTCCAGAACCAGGGGCCACAGTTTAAGAATAAAGGGTAGGCCATTTAGAACGGAGATGAGGAAAAACGTTTTCAGTCAGAGAGTTGTGAATCTGTGGAATTCTCTGCCTCAGAAGGCAGTGGAGGTCAATTCTCTGAATGCATTCAAGAGAGAGCTAGATAGAGCTCTTAAGGCTAGCAGAGTCAGGGGGTATGGGGAGAAGGCAGGAACGGGGTACTGATTGAGAATGATCACATTGAATGGTGGTGCTGGCTCGAAGGGTCGAAAGGCCTACTCCTGCACCTATTGCCTATTGAAATGAACCGAAAAGCAAATCTATCAGAGGTGACGTTGCAATGTTGGCAATTGATCGGGAGACCGAGAGTGGAGATAGGGGGAGCAGTCTTGGAGAGGTACAATGTGACAAGAGGTGTCCACTGGAACCAAACTTCAAATTGCTAGTAGTTAATATCACCAACAACTTCTCCCGGACCACCCATATTGAAGCAACGACCAAGAAAGCACACCGTGTAGGAAACAAACTGCAGATGCTGGTTTTAATTGAAGGTAGACACGAAATGATGGAGTAACTCAGCGGGTCAGGCAGCATCTCAGGAGAGAAGGAATGGGTGACGTTTCGGGTCGAGACCCTTCCTCAGTCTGGAGAAGGGTCTCGACCCGAAATGTCACCCATTCCTTCTCTTAAGAAAGCACACCAACTTCCTACTGCACATCCTATCACATCTACTTCCTTAGAAGGCTCAGGAACATTGGCATGTCCCCTACAACTCTCACCAACATCTACAGATGCACCATAGAAAGCATTTTATCGGGATACATCACGGCTTGGTTTGGGAACAGCTGCGTCCAAGACCGCAAGAAATTGCAGCGAATTGTGGACGCAGCCCAGACCATCACACAAACCAACCTCCCTTCTACCGAATCTATTTATACCTCGCGCTGTCTCGGCAAGGCCAGCAGCATAATCAAGGACAAGTCGCACCCTGGCAACTCCCTCTTCTCCCCTCTCCCAGCAGGCAAAATGTAGAGAAGTGAGAAAACGCACACCATTAGATAGACATTTTCTTCCCAGCTGTTATCAGGCAACTGAACCATCCTACCACAACCAGTGAGCAGTGCTGAACTGCTATCTACCTCTTTGGTAACCCTCGGACTATCCTTGATCGGACTTTGCTGGCTTTTCCTTGCACTCAACGTTGTTCCCTTATCATGTGTCTATATGCTATAAGTGGATCGATTGTAATCATGTATTGTCTTTGCACTGACTGGATAGCACACAACAAAAAGCTTTCCACTGTGCCTCGCTCGGTACACGTGACAATAAACTATACTGAAACTGGAGTTCAGCTTTTCACAATATACTGGATTTGGATGTAGGCACTGAGGGAAATTTGTCCACCCGTGTCTGGAAGCGATATTCAATGAGAAGGCAAGGTGCAAGTTTGGAGCAGGAAGCCACATGTATAGAAGTGAGAAAACGCATGCCATCAGATAGACAGTTCCTCCCCATCTGTTATCAGGCAACTGAATCATCCTACCACAACCAGAGAGCAGTGCTGAATGACTATCTACCTCTCTGATGACCCTCGGACTATCCTTGATCGGACTTTGCTCCAAGTAAACATGACATTGCAAACGATCAGGGTGGCATTCGGCTTTCCGTAAGCTTACATTACCAGGTAACGTAAGGAAGGAGACCTTTGAACAGAACACCTGTAGGAACTTCATGACTAACAGGCTACATTCCTCACCATGTAGCAGGGATTGCACAATGCAAACATTAGACAACAGCCTGTTTCTTAGATCATCGGCTCAAAAAACTGTAATTAAGTGATAAAGCACAGCTCAAATGTAGATATCGATCAGCCGGTGTTGCTATTACAGGACCAATTGGTGCAGTATACTTCCCTTTTCAGAAGTGCGGCATTCACAAACCACTGAGCATTCAGTTTGTGACTCTTTACAAGACGGCCCGGGTAGATTACAGAAAGCTGAATGCCACCCTGGTAGTTTACACGGTCATGTTTACATGGAGCCGAACCCTGATTGAAAGAGACACCGAACATTAATCTTGTTCAGGGCCAACGTGTCTTACATTGAATTGCCCAGGTTTATGGCAAAAGGCTGACACTGAGAGGGTAACATTAGATGAGCGTAATTCCCATTATGAAGAGCTCTTCAATGAAATGAGATAAACAAAGTTGGGAATGCTTAACCTGTGTTTCTGGGAGGACAAAACCCATGAATTAAGTTAGACTTTCACAAAGTTCTTAAATGATCTTCCGTTTGATTTTTTCCGCTCCTTTGTCAGCTAGGCTTGTGTTCTTTAAGCAGCACTACACTACATGTTTCAGAATGGCTAAAGAATGGGACACCTTTTAATTAATTCACTGCCAGTCGTGGAGGTCGTTTCTCATGATCGAGGTAGGGAGGGGCTAGGGGTTGGCAACTATCTCACTCACAAATATGGGACAAGGTGACGTCACCGCCCCGCGCCCCGCGTGACCTCACCCAGCCAGCGGCCACGTGCTCCCGCTCCACCAATGGCGGCCGCCCGGGCCTGGAGGCGGGTTGCTACGCAACCTTCGTCAGGCGAACACACTACGTTAGTCTGAAGAAGGGTCTCGACCTGAAACGTCACCCATCCCTTCTCTCCCGAGATGCTGCCTGACCTGCTGAGTTACTCCAGCATTTTGTGAATAAATACCTTCGATTTGTACCAGCATCTGCAGTTATTTTCTTATACACTCCGTTAGCCTGCACTGTCCCGGCCTACAGCGGCCCCCGGGCCTAATACGGGACAAGGGTGGTCCCGTATGGGACAAACCAATTTAGCCCCAAAAATACGGGATGTCCCGGCTAATACAGGACAGTTGGCAACCCTAGGAGGGGTGATGTAGAGGGATAAATTTTACTCCAGGGGACCAATGTTAAAATAGCTTCAGACAATTGCCAAGGATCCAGTTCAGTTCAGTTTAGCTCATTGCCACTTGTACAGAGGTACAGTGGAAAGGTTTTGTTGCGTGCCAACCAGTCAGCAGAAAGTCAATACATGATCACAATCGAGCCTTTTACAGTGTATAGATACCCTGATAAGGGAATAACGGTCTGTGCAAGGTAAAGCCAGCAGAGTCTGATCGAGGATAGTCCCAGGGTCTCCAAATAGTTATGAATGAATGAATGAAGGCTCGTTGCTCACACTTGCACAGATGATAATTTAAAAAAATATCTGTAACTTGTGTTGCTTCCGATCATGTTGGATGGCAGAGGGGAAGAAGGAAGACTTCTTTCACAATCTCGACATCCCAAAGACTTGAAGTGTGATCACTTTTGCAATATCGGAGGTGCAAAGGACAATTTCAGGCAGCAATTGAGCACTGAATGCTCAAGCATTCAACCATTGCCTTGCTGCAGTGGGCGGCACAACTGGTCGAGCTGCTGCCTCACGGCACGAGAAACCCGGTTTTCGATCCTGACCTCGGGTGCTGTCGGTGTGGAGTTTGCACGTTCTCCCTGCGACAGCGTGGGTTTCCTCCGGGTGCTCCGGTCTCCTCCCACATCCCAAAGACGTGCGTGTTTGTAGGTTAATTGGCCCTCTGCGAATTGTCTCTGGTGTGTCGGTAGTGGCTGAGAAAGTGGTATAACATGGAACTAATGTGCACGGGTGATCGATGGTTGCCGCAGACTTTGTGGGCCAAGGGGCCTGTTTCCACGCAGTATATTCCACGAGAAACCCGGTTTTCGATCCTGACTTCGGGTGCTGTCGGTGTGGAGTTTGTACGTTCTCCCCGTGACCTGCGTGGGTTTTCTCCGAGATCTTCGGTTTCCTCCCACACTCCAAAGACGTACAGGTTTGTAGGTTAATTGGCTGGGTAAATGTAAAAATTGTCCCTTGTGTGTGTAGGATAGTGTAAATGTGTGGGGATCGCTGGGCGGCGCAGACTCGGTGGGCTGAAGGGCCTGTTTCCGCGCTGTATCTCTAAATCTAAATCTAAAATCATATCTTGCTTTTGCTCATCTGCCCCGCACCCGACCACCCCGCCAGTGAAACTGCCCCGAAATGAATGCAGCAAATATATATTCACGTTTTGTTGAGAAAATGTTTGCTTGATTGAACTACCTGTGCCTAAGCTCTGCTGGATTTTGCGTTGTCCAAATTGTATTGTATGACAGAAGAGTTTTGTTTCAAGAAATGCTTTAAGGAATTTAAACTCAGTTGAACTGGCCCTTGGTGTCTTTATCAGTGAGCACTGGTATGTTGAATTAGGGTTCACTAAACAATTTATTAATGCTTGACATGAATTGCAGGCTTCAAAGTGATTCACATTTAACAGTAGCATAAGAAAATAACTGCAGATGCTGGTACAAATCAAAGGTATTTATTCACAAAATGCTGGAGTAACTCAGCAGGTCAGGCAGCATCTCAGGAGAGAAGGAATGGGTGACGTTTCGGGACAAGACCCTTCTTCAGACACATTTAACAGTAAATATATAATATATCCCTGCACAAAGTGGTGCAGCAGTCGAGTTGCTGCCTTACAGCTAAGGTTGCCAACTGTCCCGTATTAGCCGGGACATCCCGTATTTTGGGCTAAATTAGTCTGTCCCGTATGGGCCTGCCTTTGTCCCGTATTAGTAGAGTTGCCAACTTCCTCACTCCGAAATACGGGACAAGGTGACGTCACCGCCCCGTGCCCCATGTGACCTCACCCAGCCAGAGGCCAATTGCTTCCGCTCCACCAATGGTAGCTGCCATTGGTGGAGCGGTAGCACGTGGCCACTGGCTGGGTGAGGTCACGTGGGGCGGTGACGTCACCCTTTGTCCCTTATTTGGGAGTGAGGAAGTTGACAACCCTATGTACAACACTAGAGACCCCAGTTCGATCCTAACTATGGATACTGTCTGTATAGAGTTTGTACGCTATCCCTGTGACCACGTGGGTTTTCTCTGGGTGCTCCGGTTTCCTCCCACATTCCAAAGGCGTGCGGGTTTGTAGGTTAATTGGCTTCTGTAAATTGTCTCTGGTGTCTAGGATAGAACTAGTGTACGGGTCTGGTCGGCGCAGACTTGGTGAGCCTGTTTCCACGCTGTATCTCTAAACTAAACTAAGACTGATATCTCTACATAACTCCACCAAGTCCCATCACTGACTTCAAAAATCAGAAACTTTCCAACCAATTTCATCCAAACTACAAAAAAGTTGCAATTACCTCAACTTTTAACCAGTTTCAAATGAACTGCATTTAAAGATAGGACATTGTTGCTGCCGTGTGTATTGATCTGTGTTCTTGTTGGTTCACATTGACCCACACAAACAGAATGATAGCGGCTCAATTGGAGGTGCGCACACCTATGCATCTAAGAAGGCTTAGGAAGATTGGCATGTCCCCAACAACCCACACCAACTTCTACAGATGTGCCCTTGAGAGCATCTTATCGGGATGCATCACAGCAAGGTTTGGGAACAGCTCCATCCAAGACCACAATAGACAATAGACACTAAACAATAGGTGCAGGAGTAGGCCATTCGGCCCTTTGAGCCAGCACCGCCATTCAATGTGATCATGGCTGATCATTCTCAATCAGTACCCCGTTCCTGCTTTCTCCCCATACCCCCTGACTCCGCTATCCTTAAGAGCTCTATCTAGCTCTCTCTTGAATGCATTCAGAGAATTGGCCTCCACTGCCTTCTGAGGCAGAAAATTCCACAGATTCACAACTCTCTGACTGAAAACGTTTTTCCTCATCTCCGTTCTAAATGGCCTACCCCTAATTCTTAAACCGTGGCCCCTGGTTCTGGACTCCCCCAACATTGGGAACATGTTTCCTGCCTCTAACGTGTCCAACCCCTTAATAATCTTATACGTTTCGATAAGATCCCCTCTCATCATTTCTCGGCACGGTGGTGCAGCGGTAGAGTTGCTGCCTATCAGCGAATGCAGCGCCGGAGACCCGGGTTCCATCCCGACTACGGGCGCTGTCTGTACTGAGTTTGTACGTTCTCCCTGTGACCTGCGTGGGTTGGTTAATGTAAAAATTGTCCCTAGTGGGTGTAGGATAGTGTTAGTGTGAGGGGATCGCTGGTCGCCGCGGACCCGGTGGGCCGAAAGGGCCTGTTTCCGCGCTGTATCTCTAAACTAAAACTAAACTAAACTAAAAGTGCAAGGGCTCTCCAATGAGGACGGCCAGTAAATTGGGACTACACCCTTAGCTTATGAGACGTCTGTTCACTAGTTTGATAAAAGCTGTTCCTCAATCTGGTGGTATGTGGCTTCAATCTTTTATATCTTCTGCCCGACAGAAGAGGAGGGAAGGAGTACTTTCGTTTATTGTCAATTGTACTGAGGTACACTGAAAAACCTTTGTTCTGTGCTAACCAGTCAGGGGAAAGGCAATACAAGAGGGTGTCAAGTCAAGTCAAGTCAAGTCAAGTTTATTTGTCACATACACATACACGATGTGCAGTGAAATGAAAGTGGCAATGCCTGCGGACTGTGCACAAAAAAGAATTACAGTTACAGCATATAAATAAAGTTAATATAGAGAAGACAAAATTTAGTCCCTGGAGTTATAAAAGTTAACAGTCCTGATGGCCTGTGGGAAGAAACTCCGTCTCATCCTCTCCGTTTTCACAGCGTGACAGCGGAGGCGTTTGCCTGACCGTAGCATCTGGAACAGACCGTTGCTGGGGTGGCAGGGGCCCCTCATGATCTTGCTTGCTCTGGATTTGCACCTCCTGAGAGGTCCTTGATTACGCTGACTGCTTTACCACGGCAGCGTGAAATGTGGAAGGGATCAATGGCGAGAGGAGGCTTGGGGTGGAAGGTGGGAGAAGGCTGGTCTGAGCGATGGACTGAGCTGCCTCCACATCTCTGCAACTTCTTATGGATCATCATATTGCTTTTTTGGGATATCGGTGCGTGAAATAGCTGGTGCATTCTCTGCTTTTTAATAATGGCTTCATTTCAAAAGTACCTTGTGTGAGGGTAAAGGGTTTGGGACCATCTTGAGATTTGAGATCAAGGATAAATGGAAGGTGTTTCCTTTGAGCTTCATGCCGACCCTCGAGGTCTTATATCTAATAGGCCAAATAGATCAAAACACTGTAGAAACTCCTCTTGCCTGGACCTAGATTGGTGGGGTTTAGTGTAGTTTGGAGATACGGCATGGGAACAGGCCCTTCGGCCCACCAAGTCCACACTGAGCATCGATCACTCTCTGTGGAATTCTCTGCCTCAGAAGGCAGTGGAGGCCAATTCTCTGAATGCATTCAAGAGAGAGCTAGATAGAGCTCTTAAGGATAGCGGAGTCAGGGGGTATGGGGAGAGGGCAGGAACAGGGTACTGATTGAGAATGATCAGCCATGATCACATTGAATGGCGGTGCTGGCTCGAAGGGCCGAATGGCCTCCTCCTGCATCTATTGTCTATTGTCTATCACCCGTTCATACTAGTTCTGCTATCCCACTTTCTCACCCACTCAGAGCAATTTACGGAGCCAATTAGCCCACAAACCTGCACGCCTTTTTTTTATTATTAATCAAAAATATTTATTCAAATATTAAAATATTATATGCAATACAATAAAACCAAAACAGAACCCACCACCATAGAACAAGACAAACAATAAACTATTATACAACTATCTTACACTCCTTGTCCAGGATGCATTCAACCCCCCGCGGTGCCCGTGGACAGCACGTGGTCCCTCTCCATCACCACCCGGGCGCGGGCGGACGTAACCCCGGAAAAGGGGCAGGCAGAGCTCTCTTCCGCCTGGCGCCGTGACTAACCCGCACGTCTTCGGCACGTGGTAGGGAACCCGAGCGCCCGGAGAAAGCCCACACGGTCACGGGGAGAGAACGTGCAAACGTCACACGGGCGGTACCCTAAAGTCAGGATCTTATCGAAACGTATAAGATTATTAAGGGGTTGGACACGTTAGAGGCAGGAAACATGTTCCCAATGTTGGGGGAGTCCAGAACAAGGGGTCACACAGTTTAAGAATAAGGGGTCGGCCATTTAGAACTGAGATGAGGAAAAACTTTTTCAGTCAGAGAGTTGTGAATCTGTGGAATTCTCTGCCTCAGAAGGCAGTGCAGGCCAATTCTCTGAATGCATTCAAGAGAGAGTTAGATAGAGCTCTTAAGGATAGCGGAGTCAGGGGGTGTGGGGAAAGGGCAGGAACGGGGTACTGATTGAGAATAATCAGCCATGATCACATTGAATGGCGGTGCTGGCTCGAAGGGCCGAATGGCCTCCTCCTGCACCTATTGTCTATTGTCTATTGAACCTGGGTCTCTGGCACTATGAGGCAGCGGCCCTACCCGCTGCGCCCCCGTCCCACCCCTACGCAGGATGTTTACCAATGGAAGGACATTTCCCAGCACATTGGTTTCAGACAGGGTCCCCTGGGCTCAGAGAGGAAATTACTCATCTTATTTCTCAAAATTGACCACACCACATTTTCAAAGTTGTTGGATGGCTAAGCGGGAAGATTACATTGGCCAACCCCATTTTCAAAGGTCTGGTGGTGAGGGCAGGGGTGGCGATGACAGGCCATTTGAAATCAGATAAAAAGATCCTTGGTTTGAAACTTGCAACAGCCTCTCTCACGGATGTCCCGTGGGGCAAGCATAAACAATCAGCCTGTGCCACAAAGCATCGGGGTTTGAAAATCCCTTGAAGCTGTAGCATTATTCATTCTAATCTGCTCTTTCAATTTACCCAAAGCAAGACTCTGCCTTGTACACCGTAACGTGTAAAATATGATGTATGGCATGTGCAGGAAGGAACTGCAGATGCTGGTTTAAACGGAAGATGCTGGAGTAACTCAGCGGGACAGGCATCTCTGGAGAGAAGGAATGGGTGACGTTTCAGGTCGAGACCCTTCTTCAGACTAGTCAGGGGTGAGGGTGACGAGAGATATAGACAGTGAAGTAGAGAGATATAGAACAAATTAATGAAAGATATGCAAAAAAGTAACGATGATAAAGGAAACAGGTGTAGGAAAAAAACTGCTGATGCTGGTTTTAATCGAAGGTCGACATAAAATGTTGGAGTAACTCAGCGGGTCAGGCAGCATCTCTGGAGAGAAGGAATGGGTGACTTTCGGGTCGAGACCCTTCTTCAGACTGATGTCAGGGGAGGGGGTGGGACAAAGATAGGATGTAGTCAGAGACAGGAGGACTAGTGGGAGAACAGGGAAGGGGGGGGGATAGAGAGGGAAAGCAGGGACTATCTGAAGTTAGAGAATTTGCAAGAATCCACTGCTGCTTCTGGGCAGTTGACAGCCTCCTCAGAAAAGGGGCCTAGGAGGGGGCGGGACAACTTTGTCCACTAGTCTTCCTGCCTCCAACTTCCTATCTTTGTCCCCCCCCCCCACCCCCGACATCAATCTGAAGAAGGGTCTCGACCCGAAACGTCACCCGTTCCTTCTCTCCAGAGATGCTGCCTGACCCGCTGAGTTACTCCAGCATTTTTGTGTCTACAAAGGGAACAGGCCATTGTTAGCTGCTTGCTAGGTGAGAACGGGAACCTGGTGCGACTTGGGCGGGGGAGGGATGGAGAGAGAGAGGGCGTGCAGGGGTTACTTGAAGTTAGAGAAATCAATATTCATACCACCGGGTTATAAGCTGCCCAAGCAAAATGTATGGCCTCATGCATGGCATGTTGCAAGCAGCGCTCTGAATTCCTGAAGCTCAGCAAATTTACACTTGAATATGCATTGATTCTTCAGTCAATTACTGAACATTGATTCAACTTCATTCCAATTACAAGCTCCACCAGTCCAGTCACAGGGGGTCAAGTGGGCCATTCCTAGTCACGCGTGTGAGCAAAAATATGAAAAATTGTTAAATACATCTATATACTATAACTCTTGTTTGTTTGTTTGTTCCTGAACTACAGCCAAAAAGGTGCACGATAGCGCGACAATTCAAGGCCCACCTTACTCACCGTCGTCCCTTTGGTGCTAATGGAAGAGGTTTCAGTGAAATCGGCGTTATATTTTTAAAGTCATTCACATTTTAAAGTTTAAATCTATCTCCTAGGATGGGAGGGAGGAGGGAGGTTGGAGGGAGGTTGAGAGGGATAGACAATATACAATAGGTGCAGGAGGAGGCCATTCGGCCCTTCGAGCCAGCACCGCCATTCAATGTGATCATGGCTGATCATTCTCAATCAGTACCCCGTTCCTGCCCTCTCCCCATACCCCCTGACTCCGCTATCCTTAAGAGCTCTATCCAGCTCTCTCTTGAATGCATTCAGAGAATTGGCCTCCACTGCCTTCTCCACAGATTCACGACTCTCTGATGGAGTGGGGGGGAGGGGAAGGAGGGAGGGGAGTGGAGAGGGAGGGGGTGGATGGAGGGGGGAGGGAGGGGGGTGGAGGGAAGGGTAGGAGAGGGTGCTGCACCAATGCAGGAAAAGTTTGGGCCCAACGGGTCCACTTGGTCTAGTCTCTTCTAATTCTGAAAGCATGACAGGTATATTGTTTTGTACTGTATATACGACTCATATATGTCAAAGTTTATCAAGTGAAATTTTTATATGTTATGCTGACAATGTTTGTTTCGGGTCAGAGGTCAAAAATGACGTCACGTGCGTGACCTCATACGGAATTTTTTTTTCACAACTCAGTTTTATCTTACAAACTTTGAATTTAAAAAAAGACACGCATTATAGTTCTGTAGGTAGGAAAAGAGCAATGAATAAGATTAATCTCACAAGAATTTTTTTAATGTATTACTTTATGTGATGACGTCCGGTCACGTGTGTGACATTTTGGTTCACTTTCCAAAGAACGGCCCAAGTGGACATTATTTGTCTTTCTCAGGAGAGAAACAAAGGGGGACAGAAAGATATTGGCAGACAGGGAGACTGAGGCAGAGGCACATACACAAAGAGTTCGAGAGACAAAGTGAGTGAGACAAAGAGACACGGGCAGCGAGGAGGGACAGCAAGATAAGACGGGCAGATGAAAAAATGAGAGACAGACAGATAGACACACATAAACCACCCCTGGTCTGTATCAAAATCCCCTTCGTTGTGTCCACCATTTACCAGCCATGCTTTGTCCTGATTGTCTATTGATTGTCGATTGTTTATTGATTCTCCCAGCTCTCTTCCCCCCCCCATCCCCAATCAGTCTGAAGAAGGCTCCTGACCCGAGGCGTCACCTATCCATGTTCTCCAGAGATGTTGCCAGATCTGCTGAGTTACTCCAGCATTTTCGGTCCTTTTTGCGTAAACCAGCATCTGCAGTTCCTTGTTTCGATGCATGCGCATGTGAACAGAGACAGTGACCGTGAATCTTTTGAATCATTGCTAAGACAAATCTTCGAAGATCCTTGAAATGAAACCAGGGCACTTGACTCAGGTCTCAGACCCAATATAATGGGCTTCTAAATTAAAAAAGAAAATGCAGAAATACTCAGAATATCATCGAACAACTAAGTGCCAAGGCGTGACGGTGAAGTGGAGATGGGTAGGGAGATAGGGAAAGAGAGAGAGAGAGACAGAGAGGGAGGGAGGGAGAGAGAGAGAGAGGGAGGGAGGGAGGGAGGGAGGGAGAGAGAGAGAGAGAGAGAGGGAAGGAGGGAGGGAGACAGAGAGAGAGAGAGAGGGAGGGAGGGAGAGAGAGAGACAGAGAGAGAGAGGGAGGGAGGGAGGGAGAGAGAAAGAGAGAGACAGAGAGGGAGGGAGGGAGAGAGAGAGAGAGAGAGACAGAGAGAGAGAGAGAGAGAGAGAGAGAGAGAGAGAGAGAGAGAGAGAGAGAGAGAGAGAGAGAGAGAGAGAGAGAGAGGGTGGGAGGGAGGGTGGGAGGGAGGAGAGAGAGGAGGGAGGGAGGGAGGGAGAGAGAGAGAGAGAGAGAGAGAGAGAGAGAGAGAGAGAGAGAGAGAGAGAGAGAGAGAGAGAGAGAGAGAGAGAGAGAGAGAGAGAGAGAGAGAGAGAGAGAGAGAGAGTTGTTGTAGTAAGGAACTGCAGATGCTGGTTTAAAGGCGGCAGCATCTCTGAGGAAGGGTCCTAACCCGAAACGTCACCCATTCCTTCTACCCAGAGATGCCGCCTGTCCCACTGAGTTACTCCAGCATTTTGTATCTATCTTCGCGAGAGACAGACAGACAGAAGATAGACACAAAATGCTGGAGTAACTCAGCGGCACAGTCAGCATCTCTGGATAGAAGGAATGGGAGACAGGAATACTTAACGTTTCAGATTCATCAGAACTTTTTGATGAAACATTAATGCTATGTTAGAGGTGCATCACCCGAAACATCACCCATTTCTTCTCTCCAGAGATGCTGCCTGTCCCACTGAGTTACTCCAGCTTTTTGTGTCTATCTCTGGACAGAAGGAATGGGTGATGCTTCGGGTCGAGACCCTTCTCCAGTCTGAAGAAAGGTCTCGACCCGAAACGTCACCCATTCCTTCTATGCAGGGATGCTGCCTGTCCCGCTGAGTTACTCCAACATTTTGAGTCTATCTCTGGTATTGTTATATTGATATTCGTGGCATATAAACCGGCATCTGGAGTTCCTTCCTACACTACAAAATACTAGATCTTTGCTTCTGGGGTTTTTAAGTATTAGTCAGAATACAGCCCTCTTCGGAGTTTTCTATGAAGCTGTTTTTATTGCTGTTTTTATCCTTCCCAGATCTCGGTAAGGGTCAGTTAAGGACCACAGATAATTGTGCTCTGTGTTTTTAGCAGAGGTAGAAGGAATGGTGCTTCAAACAAGTGACCGTGCCTGTCGGAGCCTTCTCAGTGGACACCAAGCCAGAAAATCCAGATGAAAGACACCAAATGTCGGAGTGTATATTCCTTTGCTAAACCAAAATCTGCAGTTCCTTGTTACAACATCCCGATGAATGTTTGTTCACCCGCAGTCATTAAATCACTAATGGCGCACTTGAAGATTTCAGGAAATGTGTGCAGTGTGTGTGTGTGTGTGCAGTGTGTGTGCTTAAAGGTTTACTGGGAAACTACAATAATTCAGAGCTCTTCGGTGTCTTTGACCTGCGGTTTAAACAAAATAATTAGTTCAGTGTGCAGTCTCAACTAATAGCAATGTGGCATTCATTGGGACTGACACACCAGATGCTCCCTCAAGATGAACTTCTATGTGTTGCTGCAATCGACCACGAGCGTACCCGCATTCACATTTGTAAATATTATACACAATGAATCTCTGAGATGCGAAAGAAGATTTCTGCAATTACATTCCTTCCTGACAGCATTCTCAAACAGATACAAACTCCACTGCCACTTTTTTTTTTGCCAGTGTTCGCGTTCTCCTTACATACAAGTTTAAACCAGCATCAACTGTTGGAGGTGTCACACTGTGGCTGGAATCTACTCGTGCTCCAGACACTCAATGCCTCAGATGTGAAGGGGATGTCCGGCTAAATATAATGCCCTCCCCTCCCACACCGACAAGTTAGAATTTAGCTTGGTTTAGAGATACAGCGTGGAATCAGGCCCACCGAATCCACGCAGACCAAACGATCCCTGCACGCTCACGCTATCCTACACACACTAGGGACAATTTACAATTATACCAAGCCAATTAACCTACAAACATGCAGGTCTTTGGAGTGTGGGAGGAGACCGGAGGTACCGGAGAAAACCCACGCAGGTCACGGAGAGAACAGAACGTTCGTACAAACGGGGAGACAGCATCCGTAGTCAGGATTGAACCCGGGACTCTAGCGCTGTAAGGCAGCAACTCTGCCGCTGCGCCACTCCACCTGCATAGAGTTACATCGCAGAAACAGCTCAAATGGTGCAAAGGTCCATGGCTGCGTTTTGCACTGTATCGCTCTCTCTCTGTGGATCGAAATAAATCCACAGGACACTTAAACTTTGCGGTGTATCCTTAAAATTCCTCATGTATCTATTAAAAGCTTCCCCTTTAAAACATCCGTAGTTTTTACCGTAAGGCAGTCAGTCAAACACTCCGGGTTTGCTGGGTGAAGACATTTCCCCTTGAGTTTTCTCTCCAGGTTTAAAGTCATTGGCACATATTTCTGCCCCTTGGTTCTCAATTCATCCTCAAGCAGAAAGACCTTCTCTCCAACTAGTCCATGATAACATGAGCCCCAAACATGGGTCAAACCGGGACTCCTCCTGTTCTGTGTGTGGACCTCCATGTTACATCTGTTCAGTGTGCCAATTGGCTGTTGATACTTCATTAACTGACTCACTGCATTTGACAGACAAAAATATCATTTTTTCCAAAAGAAAACCAACGGAAGTTTCATTTGATAAGACCCACATGACACAATTATGCCATCTGGACGCACTCTGGGAAGGGAGGGAGAGGGAGGGAGATGCAGGAAGACGGGGAGAGGGAGAGAGATGCAGGGAGAGGGAGAGTGAGAGTGAGAGGGAGAGGGAGAGAGAGGGAGAGGGAGGGAGGAGAGGGGGAGGGAAAGGGAGAGGGGGAGGGGGAGGGAGAGGGGGAGATGCAGGGAGAGGGGGAGGAAGAGGGAGAGGGAGAGATTTTAGATTTAGAGATACAACGCAGAAACAGGCCCTTCGGCCCACCGAGTCCGCGCCGCCCAGCGATCCCCGCACATTAACACTATCCTACACACACTAGGAACAATTTTTACATTTACCCAGTCAATTAACCTACATACCCCTGTACGTCTTTGGAGAGGGAGGGGGAGGGAGAGGGAGGGAGAGGGAGAGAGAGAAAGAGAGAGAGAGAGAGTCCATTGAGATGATAAGCATTATCTTGATTTGACATTTCATCTCAACAGAACATAAAACAATATAGCGACAGGAACAGGCCCTTCGGCCCACAATGTCGGTGCCCAACATGATGCCTTGACCAACTCTTGTCTGCCTGCATGTGATCAATATCCTTCCATTCATGTGCCCATCCAAAAGTCTTTTGAATGCCACTATCGTATCTGCCGCAACCACTACCCTATGTGTGACACACATGGCTCCCACAATGCCGCAGTGCTTCCTCTGCACTGGACGTGAGATTATCAGCATACACATTATAAAGAAGCCTCAGGAGTGGAGACTGCCTTCAGACTGAGGAACATGAGTTCTACCCACTAAGAAGCAACTGGCACACAAAGGGAGAATTACTTCCTATTTTTCTTCAAAATATAATGATCACCAAATCTGTTGCACATTGGTTGAAGCCAAGAACAAGTCAAGTCAAGTCAAGTTTATTTGTCACATACACATACAAGATGTGCAGTGAAATGAAAGGTCACCCACAGTCCAGCAATAGAGCAATCGAAATAAACAACACTGAACACTGGAGGGTCGGGTCGGACCATTTGAAGAGTGCAGAATGCTATGTCGCTGGCATCGAATGACTTCAGTGGCTGAACAACATGGACAAGGAAAGTAGAAACAAGGAACAGCAGACGCTGGCTTGCCAAGGAAAGACACAAAAGTGCTGGAGTAACTCAGCGGGTCAGACAGCATCTCTGGAGAACATGGATGTCAAGATCGTCCCATCAACGGGAGGTTAGAGGCCCGCCCGACCGCTGGAGGACAAAGAAGGGAGAGATTGAACTTTTTTTTGCCCTCCATCACAGTGAGGGATGCGGAGGAGTCACTCTGGTGGATGTTCATGTTAAAATGTATTCTGTGTGTCCTGTTGCTTTTTATTGTTATGACTGTATGGCAAATGAAATTCCTCATATGTTGCAAAACATACTTGGCTAATAAAGTATGATTGTGATTGTGAATGTGATTGATCGTTTCGGTTGGGTTCGTTCTTCAGTCTGAAACGACACCCACCCATGTTCTTCAGGGATGCTGCCTGATCTGCTGAATTACCCCAGCATTTTGTGTCTTTGTATTGACAAGGAAAGTGCCTAGTTATGTGCTATTAGTGAATCTCAAGGGTGAGTTGGGAGTGGGATATTATAACCCCATGCATCTGCCAAGAACCATAAAAAATTGGATGTGCTATTGTTTTTAATTCCCACACAATTGTAACACAGTTGGAGCATGATATCAAACACTCATGTTCATAAATTCATAAGTTCTAGGAGCAGAAATAGGCCATTCGGCCAATCAAGTCTACTTTGCCATTCAATCATGGCTGATCTATCTTACTCTTACAAGCTCATTCTCCTGCCTTAGAAACATAGAAAATAGGTGCAGGAGTTGGCCATTCGGCCCTTCGAGCCTGCACCGCCATTCAATATGATCATGGCTGATCATCCAACTCAGTATCCCGTACCTGCCTTCTCTCCATACCCCCTGATCGCTTTAGCCACAAGGGCCACATCTAACTCCCTCTTAAATATAGCCAATGAACTGGCCTCAACTACCTTCTGTGGCAGAGAATTCCACAGATTCATCACTCTCTGTGTGAAAAAATACTTTCTCATCTCGGTCCTAAAAGACTTCCCCCTTATCCTTAAACTGTGACCCCTTGTTCTGGACTTCCCCAACATCGGGAACAATCTTCCTGCATCTAGCCTGTCCAACCCCTTTAAGAATTTTGTAAGTTTCTATAAGATCCCCCCTCAATCTTCTAAATTCCAGCGAGTACAAGCCGAGTCTATCCAGTCTTTCTTCATATGAAAGTCCTGCCATTCCAGGAATCAATCTGGTGAACCTTCTCTATATTCCCTCTATGGCAAGAATGTCTTTCCTTCTCCCCATAACTCAAGTTGATACCAGCAGCATGCCAGCTGTGGTCATCGCCTCCCACTCCAGATGCCAACTCAAGGAACACTTTGACCTCAGCATCCTCAGGCTTGGTATTACTGACAAGGGTTCCTGCTTTCGAGTGCTGCCAAAAGAAGCAGATGGTGTCCGCAAAGCCCCTTGAGCCTTCCCTGGCTAATCAATAAAATCACAGCTGGCCCCAATGCTCAAGTTCACCCTCCCGTCCGATCCCCAGATCCCCCGAGTGTTGAATGATTCACTGACTGCAGGCCCCGATGGTGTGACGGACAGAGTGCTGAGGGAATGTGCAGACCAATTATCTGAGGTCTTCACAAAAATCTTCAACCTGTCCCTTTTAAAATCCACCATCCCTCCCTGCCTGAAGTCCGCCATAATCATCCCACTGCCGAAAAAGTCTGTCATCAGCGGTCTTAACGACTACTGTCCGGTAGCACTCACACCGGTCATCACAAAGTGCTTCGAGAGACTGGTCCTGCAGCACATCAAAGCCAGCCTCCCACCCACCTTCGACCCACACCAGTTTGCCTACAGAGCAAATAGGTCTACAGGGGATGCCAACGACACTGCTCTTCACACTGCACTGACCCACCTTGAACACCAGGGGAGCTATGTGAGGATGCTCTTCCTCGACTTCAGCTCTGCCTTTAACACGGTCATCCCGAGCAGACTGGTCACCAAACTTTCCGACCTTGGATTTTCCCAAACCATCTGCCAATGGATCAAGGACTTCCTGACCAACCGCCCCCAGACCGTCAAAATAGGCCCTCACCTCTCCTCCACCATTACACTGAGCACCGGCTCACCACAGGGCTGTGTGTTGAGCCCCATCCTTTACTCCCTCTACACTCACGACTGCGCCCCCACCCATCCCACCAACACCATCATCAAGTTCGCGGATGACACGACTGTGGTTGGACTCATCTCAGAAGGAGATGAGACAGCCTATAGGGATGAAATCCAAAGGCTGGCAGCATGGTGTTCAGTGAACAATCTGGTCCTGAACTCCTCCAAAACAAAGGAACTTATAATTGACTTTAGAAAAACCAGTGGAGATTACGACCCACTCTACATCAATGGGGTCTGTGTGGAAAGGGTACCAGCTTTCAGGTTCCTGGGTACGCACATCGCAGAGGATCTTACCTGGTCTACCAACACCATCACCACAGTAAAGAAGGCACAGCAGAGACTCCACTTCCTGAGGATCCTCAGGAAAACCAACCTGCAGGAGAAGCTCATGTTGTCCTTCTATCGCTGCTCCATCGAGAGTGTGCTGGCATACTGTATAACCACATGGTATGCCAGCTGCTCAGAAAAGGACAGGAAGGCCCTTCAGAGGGTCATCACGACAGCCCAGAAGATCATCGGCTGCTCACTGCCCTCCCTGGAGCACCTGTTCAGCCTACGCTGCCTCAGTAGAGCAGGCAAAATAATAAAAGATCCATCCCACCCCGGCCACCGTCTGTTTGTTCATCTGCCCTCTGGTCGACGTTTCAGGTCGATCAAATCCCAATCAAACAGACTTAAGAACAGTTTTTACCCCAGGGCCATACGAGAACTGAACACTACCTTTGCACTAGGCAACACCGTTAAAAAATCTTGTACTTAATATAATTGTATTTAATTGTATTTATGTATTTATTTGTTTTTGCATTTATTGCATATATGTTTGTACGCACCGTCAGGATTGGCTATTTTTTAATTTCGTTGTACTCGTTGCAATGACAATAAATGAATATTATTATTATTATTATTATTATTATTATTATTATTATTATTATCCACAGCTTTGTGGAAGAGAGCATTCCACAAGAGCTACTCGGCAGGGTCGAGACGGAGTGCCAGAAAGTGGGCCTCCACCTCAATGCCAAGGAGACGGAGTACATGGCGTTCAACGGTGGTGACCATGAGCCTCTTAAGACCAGTGGCAGTGCATCTCTCAAGAAAGTGGAGGACTTCAAGTACCTGGGAGCAAGGATGCAGAGCTCGGAGAATGACATCAAGGTCCGGAAAGCGCTTGCATGGAAAGCCCTCAATAACGTGGGGAAAACCTGGGCATCTCGGATGTCTAAGAGTCTCAAACTGAGATTCTTCCATGCAACTGCAGAGACAATATTATTGTACGGGTGTGAGGCATGGACTCATGGAAGCGAATGGTATGTTAGCATTCATAGCAAGAGGATTTGAGTATAGGAGCAGGGAGGTTCTGCTGCAGTTGTACAGGGCCTTGGTAAGACCGCACCTGGAGTATTGCGTACAGTTTTGGTCTCCTAATCTGAGGAACGACATTCTAGCCTTAGATGGAGTACAGAGAAGGTTCACCAGATTGATCCCTGGGATGGCAGGACTTTAATATGAAGAAAGACTGGATAGACTAGGCTTATACTCGCTGGAATTTAGAAGATTGAGGGGGGATCTTATAGAAACATATAAAATTCTTAAGGGATTGGAGAGGCTAGATGCGGGAAAATTGTTCCCAATGTTGGGGAAGTCCAGAACCAGGGGTCACAGCTTAAGGATAAGGGGGAAGTCTTTTAGGACCGAGATGAGAAAACATTTCTTCACACAGAGAGTGGTGAATCTGTGGAATTCTCTGCCACAGAAGGTAGTTGAGACCAGTTCATTGGCTATATTTAAGAGGGAGTTAGATGTGGCCCTTGTGGCTAAAGGGATCCGGGGGTATGGAGAGAAGGCAGGTACAGGTTACTGAGCTGGATGATCAGCCATGATCATATTGAATGGCGGTGCAGGCTCGAAGGGCCTAATGGCCTACTCCTGCACCTATTTTCTATGTTTCTATGTTTCTATGAGCACTGTCCAAGTCTCTCGATGGTGTCTACACCCGAATGCTCAGAAAAGTTCAAAATGTTGAGTTGGAGGGACCTCACCACCGAGGCCCAGCTGTATGGGGAGATTCCACTTCTGACCGAGGAGGTCAGGTGGAGAAGGACGAGGCTCGCTGGTCATTGCCACCGCCACCCAGAAACACCAGCAAACAAGGCTGTGCTGTGGGAACCCACCCATGGAAGACGGAACCCGGGACCACCAAACAAGACCATGCTGCTGACGTTGAGGGAAGACGCATATGTAGAGTCAAAAGAGGAGCTGGCCAGCTGTATGGAGGGCAGAGACGTGTGGGGCGTCCGTCACCGTGCCCGTCGGAAACCAGCACCACTGCGTCACTAATGTTTTCAACAATTTTAATTGATCAATCAATTAATTAATTAATTAAAAGCCCTCTGAGTGAAGAAACTCCTTTACATTTCAGTCCAAAATGGTTAACAACCCCTGATCTTGAGACTACACTGACAAGTGCTAGATTCCCCATGCTAAGGCCTCTTGGCATTGAGCCTTCAACTCTCGTCTGAGTCCAGGATTTAGTGAATTTAATAAGTAATCTTCCAAATGCTGATGAGTGGAGGCCAATCTTCCCTCTTCCATACAATCGGTTGGATCTATGAATCCTTTCATTTGCCCAGAGAGACACCAGTTATTAGTGAATTTGCATTTAAACCTACCGATGTGACATGGCCAGTTAACTAACCCCAAGGATGCAGCAACAAATGAAAAGTAGGAGTAAGCTGTAAGTAGGGTTGCCAACTGTCCCGTATTAGCCGGGACATCCCGTATATTGGGCTAAATTGGTTTGTCCCGTACGGGACCGCCCTTGTCCCATATTAGTCCCAGGGGGCACTGTCGGCCCGGACACTGTACGCCCGGACACTATAGGCCCCCCCGGTGGCCACTGTAGGCCCGGACAGTGTAGGCCCGGAGGCCTCTATAGGCCCGGACAGTGTAGGCCCAGAGGCCACTGTAGGCCCGGGCAGTGTAGGCCCGGACGGAGGCCACTGTAGGCCCGGACAGTGTAGGCCCAGAGGCCTGGGCGCCGCCTAACGGAGGTTGTGTAGCAACCCGCCTCCCGGCCCGGGCGGCCGCCATTGGAGCACGTGGCCGCTGGCTGGGCGAGGTCACGTGGGGCGCGGGGCGGTGACGTCACCTTTTGTCCCTTATTTGGGAGTGAGAAAGTTGGCAACCCTAGCTGTAAGGTCCCTTTAGCCTGCTCCATCATTCTATAGATCAATATATAACAGAACAGTACACAGCATTGGAACGGGCTGTTCAGCTCACAATGTTTGTACCGAACATGATGTCAAATTAAACATCTCATCTGCCCGTACATGATCCATATCCTCTCTATTGCCTGCATATCTACGTTTGAGTTACTCCAGCATTTTGTGTCTACCTTCGATTTAAACCAGCACCTGTAGGTTTTTTTCCTACAAATCCACCCTGTAGAAAGGTTCCGACCCAAAATGTCACCAATCCACATTCTCTAGAGACGCTGCCTGAACCATTGAGTTACTCCAGCACCTTTACTGAAGATTCAAGCATCTGCAGTTCCTTATGTCTTTATTTTACTCGAATAATACCAATCATATCGAGCTTTAGTTATTTGGAGAGGCTTGGGTTGTTCTCTTTGGAGAGTAAAAGGATAAGGAGAAATTTAAAACTGAGGGATTTTGATAAAGTAAATAAGGGGAAACTGTTTTCACTGGCACGAGGCTTGGTAACAAAAGGACACATATCAAAGATAATTGTCTCCTCTTTGGTTCTTTTGCCAATGAAAAATATTTTCATGCAACGAGTTTATTATGATCTGGAATGAGCTGTGTGCTGCCTGAAAGGCAGCAAATTCAAAAGGGAATTGGTTGTACATATAGAATTTTTTTTAAAAAATGAATTCAGAGTTATGAGGAAAGAGCAGGAAATTGTGAGACTGATTGGAAGGCTCTTTCACAACACTGATGTGCCACATGGCCTCTCTTGGTATCGTTCACTAGTACCTTATCTGGCAGAATTTATAAGATTGCACCGTTTGATTGGAAGCAATCACCTGAAATGAATGTCCTGATGTGACATCTTTTGCACACTGGCAGCCTGCCACAGAGAAACTGCAAAAAAGAAAATTGCCTGGAAATAAAAAGACATCAGACAGTCTGTGCACTGCCCTGTGGACATAACGAGGGAACTAAAATGAACAAAGAGATTAGTCTGGAAGAAGGTCAAAGCAGCGCACAATTCGACTTCTTACAGGAAGGGCAAAGCAGCAGTACATTTAACATTTTCAACACAATCCACTAACATGGACAAAGGTTCATTGAACTCTATTTGATGTATGAATCACAGATTAATCAACACCAACATTACCACTTTGAATATGCACCAAGTTCTTCATTCTGTTAGAAATACGAAAAAGATCATTGTGAAGAAACGTGCTGATGGTAAGAGTTGTAAGTGTTAGAAATATGAAAAAGAGCAAATGCTGGAAATCCAAAGTGCACTGGGCAGCAGGGGAATGGATAATAGCTGTGAAAGAGGTCCACTCATATTTCTTATTCTGGTCCCTCCAATCCCATTTTCAAAGCATTAACTTGGGCTTGATGCAAATGAGGCACTTGCTTGAAAATGAAAAGCTCTTTGTCCGTGTTCATTGTGATGCTAAAAATCTCCTTTCCTGATATTTGAAAGGAGAAAAGAACGAGGGCTTGGCGAGACAGAGATCCACAATGCTGCAGATCCAGCCTCTGTAGCAATGCCTCATGTGTAAAATTCTCACCCTCATGTTCAAATGCCTGCATGGACTCATCGCTCTTTTGAGCTTCCATAGCGTCGCAAAGCCCTTTGGCCCAACTTGTTCATGATGAGCACAACTGCACTGGATTGCGTTTGGCCCATATCCCACAAAACCTTAAGAAAAAAAAACTGCAGGTGCTGGTTTAAATCGAAGATAGACACAAAGTGCTGGAGTAACTCAGCGGGTCAGGCAGCATCTCTGGAGAGAAGGAATGGGTGACGTTTCGGGTCGAGACCCTTCTTCAGACTGATGTCAGGGGAGGGGGAGGGACAAAGATAGGGACAGAGGAACTATCTGAAGTTAGAGAAGTCAATGTTCATACCACTGGGGTCGTTTGGGCAGTTTACACCCTAGCGGTATGAACATTGACTTCTCTAACTTCAGATAGTTCCTCTGTCCCTCTCTTTCCCCTTCCCCTTCCCAGTTCTCCCACTAGTCTTCCTGTCTCCGACTACATCCTGTCTTTGTCAGGACCCCTCCCCTGACATCAGTCTGTAGAAGGGTCTCGACCCGAAACGTCACCCATTCCTTCTCTCCAGAGATGCTGCCTGACCCGCTGAGTTACTCCAGCATTTTGTGTCCACCTTCCCACAAAACCGTTCCTATCCATGTACTTATCCAAATGTCTTTTAAATGTTGTTATAGTACCTGCATCAACGGCCTCCTCTGGCAGCTGGTTCCATGTACTCACCACCCTCTGTGTGATAAAGTTGGTACCCCAGGTTCCTATTAAGTCTTTCCCCTCTCACCTTAAAGGGAAGTCCTACCCTTCCCTAAGGTTTAGGAGCAGAATTAAGCCATTCGGCCCATCTACTCCACTCCACCATTCAATCACGGCTGATCTATCTTTCCCTCTCAACCCCATTCTCATGCCTTCTCCCCCAGAACCCCTGACACTAGTAAGCACCCCTACTCTTTTGCACTTTTATCCTCCAACATTTTCGATACAACATATTATCCTCCAACATTTTCGCCACCTCCAACGGGATCCCACTACTGGCCACACATTCCCCTCTCCACCCCTTTCTGCTTTCCGCAGAGACTGTTCCCTCCGAAGCTCGCTGATCCACTCGTCCCTTCCCACCCAAACCACCCACTCCCCGGGCACTTTCCCCTGCAACCGCAGGAGATGCAACACCAGTCCCTTTACCTCCCCCCTCGACTCCATCCAAGGACCCAAACAGTCTTTCCAGGTGAGACAGAGGCTCACCTGCACCTCCTCCAACCTCATCTACTGCATCCGCTGTTCCAGGTGTCAACTTCTCTACATCGGCGAGACCAAGCACAGGCTCGGCGATCGTTTCGCTCAACACCTCTGCTCAGTCTGTCTTAACCAACCTGATCTCCCGGTGGCTCAGCACTTCAACTCCCCCTCCCACTCCTAGTCTGACCTTTCTGTCCTGGGCCTCCTCCATTGTCGGAGTGAGGCCCAGCGCAAATTGGTGGAACAGCACCTCCAACAGCACCTTATAACTCAACGGGTCAGGCAGCATTTCTGGATAAAATGAATGGGTGACGTTTTGGGTCGAGACCCTTCTTCAGACTGATGTCAGTGGAGTGGGCGGGACAAAGATAGAATGTAGTCGGAGACAGGAAGACTAGTGGGAGAACTGGGAAGGGGAGGGGATAGAGAGGGAAAGCAGGGACTATCTGAAGTTAGAGAAGTCAATGTTTATACCGCTGGGGTGTAAACTACCCAAACGAAATATGAGGTGCTGTTCCTCCAATTTGCGCTGGGCCTCACTCCGACAATGGAGGAGGCCCAGGACAGAAAGGTCAGACTGGGAGTGGGAATGAAGTGCTAAGCCACCGGGAGATTAGGTAGGTTAAGACAGACTGAGCAGAGGTGTTCAGCGAAATGATCGCCGAGCCTGCGCTTGGTCTCGCCGATGTAGAGAAGTTGATGGAGCAACTCAACGGGTCAGGCAGCATCTCAATAGACAATAGACAATAGGTGCAGGGGGAAGCCATTCGGCCCTTCGAGCCAGCACTGCCATTCAATGTGATCATGGCTGATCATTCTCAATCAGTACCCCGTTCCTGCCTTCTCCCCATATCCTTAAGACTCCGCTATCCTTAAGAGCTCTATCTAGCTCTCTCTTGAATGCATTCAGAGAATTGGCTTCCACTGCCTTCTGAGGCAGAGAATTCCACAGATTCACAACTCTCTGACTGAAAAAGTTTTTCCTCATCTCAGTTCTAAATGGCCTACCCCTTATTCTTAAACTGTGGCCCCTGGTTCTGGACTCCCCCAACATTGGGAACATGTTTCCTGCCTCCAACGTGTCCAACCCCTTAATAATCTTATACGTTTCGATAAGATCTCCTCTCATCCTTCTAAATTCCAGTGCATACAATCCGGAGAAAATAAATGGCTGTTGCTTCGGGTCTGAAGGAGGGTTCTTCTCCAGAAGATGACTCCAGCACTTTGTGTCTGCACTCGATACAAAGTAAAGGTTCTGCTGCATTGTCCCTGCATGACCAACATTCCACTCTGTTTTAACAAATATACTTCCTCTCAAAGACCGGCAGCGCACAGACAGGACCTTCACCCCATGAACATGTAAAGGGAGGTGTGAGTGGCAAACAGCTATTGACCAATGCTGCCCACAGGAATGCGTGCGCGTGTGAAATACTTTACTGCTCAAGGTTTCATGTTGTGGTGCAGCTGAGTAAATGCACAAGGCAATTCAAACAACTTGTTCCTCATCAAACATACCTGAAACCAACGTAGTGGATGAAGACTCCAGTCAACATAATGAAGACGCAGTAACCAAACGTCTTCAGATTCCTCTTACGCTTGTTTTCACCGTGAAAGGCTGTGTTCCCTTCCGTTGGGTACCAAAACTGCTCCCAGTAACGCTGATGCTCAGACTTCTTAAAGCTGTAAAGAAGGGTCGGGAAGAAGGTGGAAAAACATGAGTTCAAAACTATTAAACTATTGTCCCTGCATGAACAGCATTCCACTCTGTTTTAACAAATATACTTCCTCTCAAAGGGGGCGGTCACGGTGGTGCAGCGGTAGAGTTGCTGCCTTACAGCGAATGCAGCGCTGGAGACTCAGGTTCGATCCTGACTACGGGCGCCGTCTGTACGGAGTTTGTACGTTCTCCCCGTGACCTGCGTGGGTTTTCTCCGAGATCTTCGGTTTCCTCCCACACTCCAAAGACGTACAGGTATGTAGGTTAATTGGCTGGGCAAATGTAAAAAATTGTCCCTGGTGTGTGTAGGATAGTGTTAATGTGCGGGGATCGCTGGGCAGCGCGGACCCGGTGGGCCGAAGGGACTGTTTCCGCGCTGAATCTCTAAATCTAAAAAAAAAAATCTAAATCTAAATCTGTGGATTTCTCTGCCTCAGAAGGCAGTGGAGGCCAATTCTCTGGATGCTTTCAAGAGAGAGTTAGATAGAGCTCTTAATGATAGCGGAGTCAGGGGGTATGGGGAGAAGGCAGGAACGGGGTACTGATTGTGGATGATCAGCCATGATCACATTGAATGGCTCGAGGGGGCCGAATGGCCTACTCCTACATCTATTGTCTATTGTCTATATTTGTAGGCTACTATGATTTGTGTGCGGGGACTTTTTCTTGTGTCGGTGAATAGCAAGCAGCAAACAAGAGATTAGGTGAGAGCCTGAACCAATGTAGCCATGCCCATTATCCAGCAGCTTCCAAGTGTGATGGATGAAGAGTGCAGTGTTCAAAAGACTCGCGGAACATGTTCCTTTTGATTTTGACGTTTTAAGGATGTGAGCATTGCTGCCAAGGCCAGCTTTTACTGTCCAGATTTTTTAGATTTTTTAGATTTAGAGATACAGCGCGGAAACGGGCCCTTCGGCCCACCGAGTCCGCGCCGCCCAGCGATCCCCGCACATTAACACTATCCTACACACACTAGGGACAATTTTTTTACATTTACCCAGTCAATTAACCTACAAACCTGTACGTCTTTGGAGTGTGGGAGGAAACCGAAGATCTCGGAGAAAACCCACGCAGGTCACGGGGAGAACGTACAAACTCCGTACAGACGGCGCTCGTAGTAAGTATCAAACCTGAGTCTCCGGCGCTGCATTCGCTGTAAGGCAGCAACTCTACCGCTGTGCCACCGTGCCGCCCAGATCTTGAGAACATGGAGGTGTAACGCCTTCTTGAATTGTTCCAGCCCTTGTGAACCAGACCGTCCAGCAGGTTTCCAATTGGAATCCCTCGCCTGTGAAAGGTTAAGTTACCTTTAGTCCCATGGAGGTGGTTTAAGTTGGTCACAGCACACACTTTGTATGCGGAGCAAGGTTTCGATGGGATCGACTGAAGGCCATACTGCAACTCCTACTGAAAAGGGAACAACCTGTCCCTAAACACTAGGAAGGCCAAGGAGCTAATGATCAACTTCAGAAGGTCACAGAATGAGGAATACACTCCAGTCCTCATCAACGGGGACGAGGTGGTGAGAGTGTCCAGCTACAAGTTTCTGGGCACACACATTTCACAGGACCTCATGTGGGCCACCAACACCGCTGCGCTTGTCAAAAAGGCACAGCAACGGCTGTTCTTCCTGAGAACACTAGAAAAGGCCGGTCTGCCACAACAGCTTCTGATGACCACAGAGAGCGTACTGACATGCGGCATCTATGTGTGGTATCTCAGCTGCACGGCGGCGGACACGAGAGCTCTTCAGTGGGTCGTCTGCAGAGCGCAGAGGATCATTGGGACACAGCTACCAGCCCTGGAGGACATCTACAACGCTCGCTGCCTCAGGAAAGCCACCAGCATCTACAAGGACCCCACACACCCATGCCACCGTCTGTATGAACTACTTCCATCTGTCTGAAGAAGGGTCTCGACCCGAAACGTCAATCAGTCTGAAGAAGGGTCTCGACCCGAAACGTCACCCATTCCTTCTCTCCTGAGATGATGCCTGACCTGCTGAGTTACTCCAGCATTTTGTGAATAAATAACAGCATCTGCAGATATTGTCTTATACTCCCATCTGGCAGATGGTACAAGGCCTTCTACGCCCGCACCTCCAGACTAAGGAACAGCTTCATCCCTCGAGTTACAGCTGCTCTGAATCGGTCCTGCTGAGAGCCCGCCATGATCTGTCTCTGCCCCCAGGGTCATCTGGCACAACTGACCACCTGCATCAACCTTTGTTTGCTCTTTACCTCGATCCCCCTTTTCTTTTTTCCTTCCCCCCCCCCTTCTTGTTGTTTGCATGTTCGCCATGATTTATTTAAATATTTGATTTGACAGCATCGATATGGAAGCGACAATCAAAATCTCGTTGTACATGTACAATGACAATAAAGGATATTGTATTGTATTGTATTGTATTGTAAAGGCTAGGGATATTGTTTGATGGTGACTATGGAAGACTCCACAGAGGAATGATGGCTACTTTCAGTCAGGTGGACTAAAAATGAATCACAAAAATCTTTACCCCAGAAAAGGGACTGTGGCAAAAGAGGAATATTGGAGAGACTGTTGGTAGTTATATAGTTGAAGTAGGCATGGTGGCGCAGCGGTAGAGTTGCTGCCTTTCAGCGCCAGAGACCCGGGTTCGATCCTGACTACGGGTGCTGTCTGTACGGAGTTTGTACGTTCCGCCCGCGTGGGTTTACCCCGGGTTCTCCGGTTTCCTCCCACACTCCAAAGATGTACAGATTTGTAGGTTGTATAGGAAAAAAACTGCAGATGCTGGTTTAAATCGAAGGTGGACACAAAATGCTGGAGTAACTCAGTGGGTCAGGCAGCATCTCGGGAGAGAAGGAATGGGTGACGTTTCGGGTTGAGACCCTTCTTCAGACTGATGTCGGGGGGGGGGGGGGGGAGTACAAAGATAGGAAGTTGGAGGCAGGAAGACTAGTGGACAAAGTTGTCCTGCCCCTTCCTCTGACATCAGTTTGAAGGGTCTCGACCCAAAACATCACCATTCCTTCTCTCCCGAGGTGCTGCCTGACCCGCTGAGTTACTCCAGCATTTTGTGTCTACCCCAGATTTGCACGTTAATTGGCTTCAATAAAAATTGTAAATTGAATGAATGAATGAATTAATTAATAAGTTTATTGGCCAAGTATGTGCAGATACAAGGAATGTGCCTTGGTGCTCCGCTCACAAACATACAGTTAACAATTAAGAATAAAGCATAAACACATGAAAACAATAAGGATACACCATTACAGTCTAAACATGTGGGTGAAAATAAACCAGAGCGAAAAAGAGACGACGGACTTTGGTTATTGAGTAGAACTATCACTCGTGGAACAAAAGTTGTGAAAGATTGTCCCACAAAATAGTGTGTAGGATAGCGCTAGTGTACGGGGATTGCTGGTCAGCGCAGACTCGGTGGGCCGAAGGGCCTGTTTCCACGTTATATCGCTAAACTAAACTAAACTAAACTAAGTGGAATTCTCTGCCTCAGAAGGCAGTGGAGGCCAATTCTCTGAATGCATTCAAGAGAGAGCTGGATAGAGCTCTTAAGGATAACGGAGTCAGGGGGTATGGGGAGAAGGCAGGAACGGGGTACTGATTGAGAATGATCAGCCATGATCACATTGAATGGCGGTGCGTACAGGCTCGAAGGGCCGAATGGCCTCCTCCTGCACCTATTGCACCTCCTGCACCTGCACCTACTCAGAGATGCTGCCTGTCCCACTGAGTTACTCAGTGATGCTGCCTGTCCCACTGAGTCTATTGTCTATTGTCTATAAGTGAAGCCAAGAAGTTGCAAGCTCATAGGCACAATAGTGAAATGCTATGAAAGCTCACTGAGTCTACAGCCTTCCGATTTCCCTCTTAAATACACGGCAATATTTCAAGTCAGATCTTACAGTCTACTAAACATTCCAGTAAAAGAAATGCTGACGACGTGACAAGATATTGAATCAGCACCCAGACGTTTCTCATTGAGGTTTACGAGAGATGGAGAACGCTGGCTCCTGGAAGGTGTTCGCTACGAGGAAGAGCTCCGAATGTCAATGTCCTCTAGATAGATTGAGGAAGTTGTTCATTCAAAGACCAATCAGAATAAAGATGATGTGGCAGGGACAGAGTCTCGTGGACCATATAAATACAGCGGGAAAAGGCAATTAAAAGTGTTGCTAAACAGGTTCACAGCTGAGCAGAACAGAGAAAATAAGTTTGCACGGGAAGGAACTGCAGATGCTGGTTGGCACCGAAGGCAGACACAAAATGCTGGAGTGAATCTGGAGAGAAAGAATGGGTGATCTTTTGGGTCGAGACCCTTCTTCAGACTGAGAGTCAGGGGAGAGGGAGGCTAGGGATATGGAAGGGTAGGTGTGAAAATGACAGGTCAAAGTAGACGATGATCAAGGAAATGTTGAATGGTTCGTAGTAACTCAGCGGGACAGGCAGCATCTCTGAGTAACTCAGTGGGACAGGCAGCATCTCTGAGTAACTCAGTGGAACAGGCAGCATCTCTGAGTAACTCAGTGGGACAGGCAGCATCTCTGAGTAACTCAGTGGGACAGGCAGCATCTCTGAGTAACTCAGTGGAACAGGCAGCATCTCTGAGTAACTCAGTGGGACAGGCAGCATCTCTGAGTAACTCAGTGGGACAGGCAGCATCTCTGAGTAACTCAGTGGGACAGGCAGCATCTCTGAGTAGCTCAGTGGGACAGGCAGCATCTCTGAGTAGCTCAGTGGGACAGGCAGCATCTCTGAGTAGCTCAGTGGGGCAGGCATAATCTCTGAGTAACTCAGTGGGGCAGGCAGCATCTCTGAGTAACTCAGTGGGACAGGCAGCATCCCTGAGTAACTCAGTGGGACAGGCAGCATCCCTGAGTAGCTCAATGGGACCCGTTGATGGAAAAAAGGGACACAGCGCCAGTAAGTAGGTCGGAGGGGTGTAGTGCGGTAAATGGGACTCAGGGAGATGGTAAGGAGATGAACAGTTGAGGGTGGTGACGATCACCAGGAGAAAATGAGTAGTGGAGATTGAGAGACCTGGATGGGGCAGTGAAAATGAAGGGTGTGTAAAATGGGTAGGTAGGATGAGTATGAGCAGATGAATATAGTGCATCTGGGAAGATAATACTGAAGGGTTACTACAGGTTCTTAGACGGCTGAGGGGTAAGGGTGGGTGGGGATCGGGGTAAAAGAGATGAATAGGTGAAGGTAAAATGTACTGGAGGTTGGGAGGTGTAGAATGCAGATATGTTGTTGTTCATCACTCATTTTCGAAGAAGACCATGACATCTAAGGGCGGACCATGGGAGGCACGGTGGCGCGGCGGTAGAGTTGCTGCCTCACAGCGAATGCAGCACCGGAGACCCGGGTTGATCCCGACTACGGGCGCTGTCTGTACGGAGTTTGTACGTTCTCCCCATGTCCCGCGTGGGTTTTCTCCGAGGTCTTCGGTTTCCTCCCACACACCAAAGACGCACAGGTATGCAGGTTAATAGGCTTGGTAAAAGTAAAAATGGTCCCTAGTGGGTATAGGATAGTGCTAGTGTGCGGGGATCGCTGGTCGGTGTGGACCCGGTGGACCGAAAGGGCCTGTTTCGGCGCTGTATCTCTAAACAAAACTAAACTAAATCTAGTTTATAGTGTTTGCGATTTGTGCAGAGGTGATTAGACAATCTTCCTTCCACACAGGTGTCAGAGGTGTAGAGATCCTGTAGCACCAGTGGATTTTGATATTTAAGATTCTCTTTTCCTCTTTGCTTCCTCCATCCCAGCTTTCTTATATGAACGAGCACTCTTTTTTTAAAAATGCGGGCACGCCAAACATAGTTTGTCGTTCCCAGTGGTACATGTCAATATTGAAACTCTTCAGGGATGCTCTCAGAGAGCACATGGATCTCTTTTTCCGCCATCAGACATACTTCTGACATGTCCTGCCTGCCTGATCGGTAATTCTTTTAACAATGCGTGAATGCTGTCAAAGTCTGTTAGGGACAGAATCCGTGGGTCTGGAATCGTGTCTTGTCACTTCATGCAAAGTATTCTGTGCAGACGGGTCGCATGGAAGTGGCTAAACTGACAGGCATTTTCGCTGTGCATTGTCAATGTCCGACAAGCATACAGTAAGATGGGTCTGATAACAGCACCATGCACCTTCAGCTTGCCTTTCAGGCTGATTCCTCTTCATTCCCACACTTTACGTCAATGGTACTATGGTATTACCACATGTACCACTTCTCAGTCTTCCAAAAGGATACAGAATGTGGGTGAGTGAGGTTAAGGTGGATGCATGAAGAGAGGGATATGGATGGTGTGGGTGGGTGAAGATAAAGTCGACGGTGGTTGGCAGGTGAGGATGAGACATATGGAAGGTGGGGAACAGACGATACGGGACTTGAACACCAGGAGATGGATGGGTGAGGCAAGAGGGAAACTAGGACGTGAATAGGTGAAGTTGAGGAGTAAAGGAGGTGGGATGATGAGGAATGAGACAGGAAAGGCAGCTTGGTGGCGTGGGCGATATGGAAGGTTGAGGTGTAGTAAGAAGGAACTGCAGAGTTTAGTTTAGTTATACAGAGCGGAAACAGGCCCTTCGGCGATCCCCGCACACCAGGGACAATTTTTACATTTAACAAGCCAATTAGCCTACAAACCTGCACGTCTTTGGAGTGTGGGAGGAAACCGAAGATCCCGGAGAAAACCCACGCAGGTCACGGGGAGAACGTACAAACTCCGCACAGACAGCGCCCGTAGTCGGGATCGAACCTGGGTCTCCGGCGCTGCATTCGCTGAAAGGCAGCAACTCTACTGCTGCGCCACCATGACCACCCTGATTATACAACAAGACAACAAGTGCTGAAATAACTCAGCGAGTCAGGCAGCATCTCTGAAGAACACGGATAGATGAATGATTCGAGTGGGACCCTTTTTCAAACTCAAGAAAGGTTGAAAACTAGAGGAGTATCACTAGAGGCGATAAGGGGGAGAGGTGGACATGGGAAGGTGTTGATGGGATGGAAGGAAGATATGCAGGCAGCAAAGATGCATTGGAAAGGAGAGTTAATATGATGTATCTAGGAAATATGTACACACATGTTGGATCAGATGAACTTTTCCGATTGCTATTAGTGACCTCGATCTGGGTGTCCTTGTTCATCAGTCACTTAAAGTTAGCAAGCAGGTACAGTAGGCAGTGAAGAAAGCTAATGGCATGTTGGCCTTCATGACAAGAGGAGTTGAGTATAGGAGCAAAGAGGTCCTTCTGCAGTTGTACAGGGCCCTAGTGAGACCGCACCTGGAGTACTGTGTGCAGTTTTGGTCTCCAAATTTGAGGAAGGACATTCTTGCTATTGAGGGTGTGCAGTGTAGGTTTACTACGTTAATTTCAGGAATGGCGGGACTGTCGGACGTTGAAAAACTGGAGCGACTGGGCTTGTATATGCTGGAGTTTAGAAGGATGAGAGGGGATCTTATTGAAACAAATAAGATTATTAAGGGATTGGACACGTTAGAGGCAGGAAACATGTTCCCGATGTTGGGGGAGTCCAGAACCAGGGGCCACAGGTTAACATTTAGAACGGAGATGAGGAAAAACCTTTTTCACTCAGAGAGTTGTAAATCTGTGGAATTCTCTGCCTCAGAAGGCAGTGGAGGCCAATTCTCTGGATGCTTTCAAGAGAGAGCCAGATAGAGCTCTTAATGATAGCGGAGTCAGGGGGTATGGGGAGAAGGCAGGAACGAGGTACTGATTGTGGATGATCAGCCATGATCACATTGTATGGCGGTGCCGGCTCGAATGGCCTCTTCCTGCACCTATTGTCTATTGTCTATTGACCATGCCTGCTCTTTCCGTAACATCTGGCGGACAGATCGTCCCTGTGTCGTAGGTTGCTCCTCTGGTGAGTCAATGGTGAAAAGGACACGGGATCAAATGACAAAGGGATGACTTGCTCCAGATCTCGCACTGTTGACACACATTCCCCGCGCATTCCTCAATCAAGCTTTCGACCAAGGGTGTGAAAAGACTTGACACTGAGCAGAAAAGGTGGCAGTGACTGAAGGACTCCATTCCGCACGGCAAGGAGCATGTCCGTGAACAATAAGAGAGGCTTATTTCAAACACACATCCACTGAAGGGAAAATATTTACAGCACACTAATCCTCGTCACCCCAGAGCAGATGTTGCTCTTTGTTTTTAGAAAAAAGAGATTGGACCCCTCTGTTAATGGATGGAAGCTGTCAGTTTGGACACTGATGGGATGCAGGCGAACTGACAGGAAGGGAATTATAAATATGAACGGAAATAAAAAGGGAAGAAAAGGTGATAATAATTTTTTTCAAAAACCTGCTCCGATCATAATGGATGGGTTCTGCCTGACTGGTGGGAAGTGGGGTTTTCGAGCCCGGGCAGCTTATTTTTGTTTGAACCCTCTGATCACTTTGCACACAAGGTGTGGATGAAGTGGTCTGTCAAGCGTGGATCCGAGTTCTTTTGATTGTGTGAAAGAGCCAAGTGAAATGGCTCACGCATGCTAGCGTTACTCTCTTTTACATGGAACTCCGCACTTGAGAGGCAAGCAGTACATTCCAAACCAGGAGCCATGCCTCCAAAGGAAGAAAGAGCAAGGCTTTGAAGCATTGAATGCATTCAAGAGAGAGCTAGATACAGCTCTTAAGGATAGCGGAGTCAGGGGGTACGGGGAGAAGGCAGGAACGGGGTACTGATTGAGAATGATCAGCCATGATCACATTGAATGGCGGTGCTGGCTCGAAGGGCCGAATAGCCTACTCCTGCACCTATTGTCTATTGGAATACTGACACCAAAACAAAGACATTAAGGCAGATGACCAAATCTTATTAAAGGAACAGAGTGATTTGGAGAGGTTTCGGGTGGGAATTCCAGAGCAAAGTGCCAAATTTGACGAAGACAAGACTGTGAATCAAGGAAACCGGGGATGCACCAGGCTGATGGCGTGCTGGCCTACAAGATGTAATGTGGGATGTGATGGTACTGGAGAGGCTGCAGAGCAGATTCACCAGGATGCTCCCTGGGATGGGACGCTTCAGTTTGGAGAAGACACTAGGCGGCACGGTGGCGCAGCGGTAGAGTTGCCGCCTTACAGCGAATGCTGCGCCGGAGACTCAGGTTCGATCCTGACTACGGGCGCCGTCTGTACGGAGTTTGTACGTTCTCCCCGTAACCTGCGTGGGTTTTCTCCGAGATTTTCGGTTTCCTCCCACACTCCAAAGATGTACAGGAATGTAGGTTAATTGACTGGGTAAATGTAAAAATTGTCCCTAGTGTGTGTAGGATAGTGTTAATGTGTGGGATCGCTGGGCGGCGCGGACCCGGTGGGCCGAAGGGCCTGTTTCCGCGCTGTATCTCTAAATCAAAAAAATCTAAATCTAGAGTTTGTTCCCCCTGAGCAGAGGAGGTGAGGGGAGGGTACAATTGAGGTTTGTGAAATGATATGAGGTATAGATAGGGTAGACTGTGAGAATCTTTTCCCTTTATCAGAGGTGAATAAAGGTAGAGGACACAGATTTAGAGTAAGAGATTCAGCGGGGATCTGAGAGTAATAGAGTGTGGTGAGTACCTGTTTGCACTGCTTGAAATTCTACAGGTGCACAATAGAGAGCATATTGACTCATTGCATCACGGCCTGGTTCGGCAACTCAATCACCCAGGGACGAAGGAGATTACAAAAACGTAGTGAAGACTGCCCAGTCCATCACGTGCACTGACCTCCCCACCATTGAAGGGTTCAAATCGGCACCCAGCATCATCAAGGACCCACATTACTCTTTAAACCTTCTCAGAGGCTAACTGTGAAACGTTCAACCTGCATCGCATGAATTGCTTTGAGTTGGATGCCGCCAGGCTCATGTGAAGACCAACGCTTCACTGGAGTTTAGAAGGATGAGAGGGGATCTTAGAGAGACGTATAAAATTATAAAAGGACTGGACAAGCTGGATGCAGGAAAAATGTTCCCAATGTTGGGGGAGTCCAGAACCAGGAGCCACACACAGTCTAAGAATAAAGGGGAGGCCATTTAAAACTGAGGCGAAAAGAAACTTTTCCACCCAGATAGTTGTGAATTTGTGGAATTCTCTGCCACAGAGGGCAGTGGAGGCCAATTCACTGGATGGATTTAAAAGAGAGTTAGATAAAGCTCTAGGGGCTAGCGGAATCAAGGGGTATGTGGCAAAGGCAGGCACAGGTTGCTGATTGTAGATGATCAGTCATGATCACAATGAATGGCGGTGCAGGCTCGAAGGGCCAAATGGCCTCCTCCTGCACCTATTTTCTGTTTCTAGGCTAATAAACATTATTAAACGTGACAAACTCCAACTAAATTCCAAACTGTGAACTGTCTTGTATACACTGGAATTTAGAAGGATGAGAGATCTTATCGAAACGTATAAGATTATTAATGATCAGCCATGATCACATTGAATGGCGGTGCTGGCTCAAAGGGCCGAATGGCCTCCTCCTGCACCTATTGTCTATTGTCTGTTAAGGGGTTGGACACGTTAGAGGCAGGAAACATGTTCCCAATGTTGGGGGAGTCCAGAGGCAGGAACGGGGTACTGATTGAGAATGATCAGCCATGATCACATTGAATGGCGGTGCTGGCTCAAAGGGCCGAATGGCCTTCTCCTGCACCTATTGTCTGTTTTCTATTGTCTTGGTTGCACTAGGGATTTCGATGTCTGTCCGTTTTTTCCCCCCACTATATTGGGTTTTATTTTTATTGCACTTTATGGGGTTTTTATTGTACGCCTATTGAGTATAGTGTTTTCAAATCTGCTGTGCTGCTGCAAAGTAAGAATTTTATTGTTCGAATTATTTCGATACACATGACAATAAAACACCCTTAACTCTTGAAAAGGGTGGTGGATGTAGAGTTACGAACAGCATTGAAGAAATGTCTAGATAAGCATTTGAATTACCTAGACATTGATGGCTAGGGGCCACATGCAGGAATATGGGATTAACACTCTAAGCGTTTAATCAGAAGGGAAGGTTACGTAAACCAGAATAGAAAGTGATGGAATTTAGTAGGCTAAGAGGTTATTGTTTTTGTGCAATTTAAGAACTAATCACAACAGATAGTGGAAAATCATATTTGATTAAAGGCCTTTGACCCAAAATATTAACTGTTTCATTCTTCATTGCCGCTGCGAGACGTACTAAAATATTTTCAGGATTTTCTGCACTTATTTCAGATTTCCAGCTTCTGGAGTAACAATTTCTATTGGATACTAGACCAAGAGGACCCGTTGGGCCCAAACCTCTCCTGCATTGGTGCAGCACCCTCTCCTCCCCCCCCCTCCCCCTCCAACCCCCTCCCTCCCCCTCCCCCTCCACTCCATCCCTTCACCCCCCCCTCTATCCTCTCTCCTCCCCCCTCCCTCCACCCCCCTCCCTCCCTAGGAGATAGATTTAAACTTTAAAATGTCAATAACTTAAAAAATGTGACACCGATTTCAATGAAACTTCTCCCATTAGCACCAAAGGGACAACGGTGAGTAAGGTGGGCCTAAAATTGTCACGCTATCGTGTACCGTTTTGGTTGTAGTTCAGTAACAAACAAACAAACAAACAAACAAACAAAAGTTTTAGTATATAGATGAAGTCTCGGACCTGGTGACATATTCTAAATTGTCTTTATTAGCCAACATACTTGGCTAATAAAGTATGATTATGATGATGATTATTATGATCAATTTTAATTTTAAGTTTGAGTTTTCTGCAAATTTAACATCAGAAGTGATACGAAACACTAGCAAAGACTAGAGAGCAGAGCTTTAAAGTCAGAGGTTTAAAGGAGATGTGCAGGGTTTGTTTTCTTCTTTTGCACAGAAAATGGTGGGTGCCTGGAACATGCTGCCAGACAATTAAGAGACTTTTAGATAGTCACATGAATATACAGAAATGGAGAGATATGGATCACGTGAAGGCATTGGTGATTAGTTTAACTCGGAACAGACATGATGGACCAAAGGGCCTGTTCCTGTGCTACACTGTTCTGTATTCTAGCAGAGGATATAAGGAGTTTAGTTTAGTTTAGAGATAGAGCACGGAAATAGGCCCTTCGGCCCACCGAGTCCGCGCCGACCAGCAATCCCCGCACATTAACACTGTCCCACACACTAGGGACAATTTTACAATTTCACCGAAGCCAATTAACCTACAAACCTGTACGTCTTTGGAGTGTGGGAGGAAACCAAAGATCTCAGAGAAAACCCACGCAGTCACGGGGAGAACGTACAAACTCTGTACAGGCAGCACCCGTGGTCAGGATCGAACCCGGTCCTCCGGCGCTGCAAGCACTATAAGGCAGCAACTTTACCACTGCGCCACCGTGCCGAGTTGTGTAACATACGAGCCACAAACTCAATGGACAGCTGAATGGGTTCAAGGAGCTGAATGGTCCTTTCTTGTTTCTATCTATCTAAGAGGCCAGAGTTAATAAGATAAGTAAATACACTTGATTATATAAGCAGTGAAAGCGGACAGCTTGTACACATCGCTGTACAGCTCTTTCAACAAACTGCATATAACTCATCTCTGCCAGGATCCATTCTTTGGAGTACTAGGCCCCTGATTTAAGACTTCAATAAGATAGCACAATCAATGACCTTGAATTACTTCAGGCACTAATTTGAAGAGCTATAAATTAACGCAGTGCAGAAAAATTCACATTAATTACACAAGAAACACAAAATGACAATAAAACAACTTTCTACTCATACACAGCAAGGCTTGCTCACACAACTGCGATGGACTGTGATGATTTGGTACCATGTTTTGTGCTACCTGAACACAGGCACATCCCCTACTCTAGTAAACCAAACTCTTCCTTTCCTCCTCTAAGACACTCCTCGAAAACTGAGACCAGGGTTCGGGCCACTTGACCTGATACCTCTGGGGAAGTGTTTTTAGTCATTTACTACTAAGTACAAAACCAGCAACACTGAATGTAAAGAGCAACACTAAGAATGTGAAAGGCTTTGCACTGAGTTTAGAGATAGACAATAGACAATAGGTGCAGGAGTAGGCCATTCGGCCCTTCGAGCCAGCACCGCCATTCAATGTGATCATGGCTGATCATTCCCAATCAGTACCCCGTTCCTGCCTTCTCCCCATACCCCCTGACTCCGCTATCCTTAAGAGCTCTATCTAGCTCTCTCTTGAATGCATTCAGAGAATTGGCCTCCACTGCCTTCTGAGGCAGAGAATTCCACAGATTCACAACTCTCAGACTGAAAAAGTTTTTCCTCATCTCAGTTCTAAATGGCCTACCCCTTATTCTTAAACTGTGGCCCCTTGTTCTGGACTCCCCCAACATTGGGAACATGTTTCCTGCCTCTAACGTGTCCAACCCCTTAATAATCTTATACGTTTCGATAAGATCTCCTCTCGTCCTTCTAAATTCCAGTGTATACAAGCCTAGTCGCTCCAGTCTTTCAACATATAACAGTCCCGCCATTCCGGGAATTAACCTAGTAAACCTACGCTGCACGCCCTCAATAGCAAGAATATCCTTCCTCAAATTTGGAGACCAAAACTGCACACAGTACTCCAGGTGCGGTCTCACTAGGGCCCTGTACAACTGCAGAAGGACCTCTTTGCTCCTATACTCAACTCCCCTTGTTATAAAGGCCAACATTCCAATGGCTTTCTTCACTGCCTGCTGTACCTGATGCTTCCTTTCAGTGACTGATGCACTAGGACACCCAGATCTCGTTGTACGTCCCATTTTCCTAACTTGACACCATTCAGATAATACTCTGCCTTCCTATTCTTACCACCAAAGTGGATAACCTCACACTTATCCACATTAAACTGCATCTGCCATGCATCCGCCCACTCACACAACCTGTCCAAGTCACCCTGCAACCTCATAGCATCTTTCTCACAGTTCACACTGCCACCCAGCTTTGTATCATCTGCAAATTTGCTAATGGTACTTTTAATCCCTTCATCCAAGTCATTAATGTATATTGTAAATAGCTGCCACGGGAACAAAGTGTACTAACTGTATGGAGATGGTACGTTCTACCTGTGACCCCGTGGGCTTTCTCCAGGTGCTCCAGTTTCCCCTCACATTCCAAAGACATGCAGGTTTATGGGTTAATTGGCTTCTGTAACTTGTTCTTAGCATGCAGGATAGAACTAGTGTATGGGTGATAGACACAAATAGATGGAGTAACTCAGCGGGTCAGACAGCATCTCGGGAGAAAAGGAATAGGTGATGTTTCGGGTCGAGACCCTTCTTCAGACTGAGGGTCAGGGGACATCTGGTCAGCATGGACTTGGCGGGTCGAAGGGCCTCATCCCTGCTGTATCTCTAAACTAAACTAAACTAAATCAGTCATGACCACATTGAATGATGCATGGGGCTGAATGCCTGTTATTATTCTTTTTACTTTCATGTTCTTAAATCATATTTATACATTTGAGCAAAGTTTTTTGTGATATTAAGGAGAAACTAGACCAAGTGGACCCATTGGGCCCAAACTTCTCCTGCATTGGTGCAGCACCCTCTCCTCCGCCACTCCCCCTCCCCTCAACCCCCCCTTCCCCTCTCCCCTCCACTCCCCCCTCCCCTTCCCACCATCCCCCCCTCCCACCCTCTCCCATCCTCTCCCCCCCTCCTCACCTCCCTCCCCCCTTCCCCACCCCCCACCCCCCCACTCCATCCCCCTCAACCCCCCCTTATCCTCCCTCCTCCCCCCCTCCCTGAAATTCCTGATAAAAACTGTTGCATTTGGCACTGAATTGATCATTTACAAGATTGACAAGATTGGAGACTGGGGTTGCGATCCAAAACGCGTTGTTTAGTAGGCACCTTAATCTCACTTTGAGTGCAAACACCTCACACATACTGACTGCAAGTCCATTCACCACTGGCCTCTCATGATCAAAGCACGCCAGCTGTTCTCTGGAATTAAACCAAAGCGACAACTTATGTACAGGTCTTTCCTCTTCATTGAACTTTAGTACGTGTGAAGCTCCCAACACGGCAATCACTACTTGTCAAGTCACTTCTGGTGAAAGTAGACACAAAATGCTGGAGTGACTCAGCGGGGACAGGCAGCATCTCTGGAGAGAAGGAATAGGTGACGTTTCGGGTCAAGACCCTTCTTCTACCTGACACGTCCTTCTTTCCAGAGATGCTGCCTGTCCCGCTGAGTTACTCCAGCATTTTGTATCTATCTTTGATTTTTAACCAGCATCTGCAGTTCCTTCCTACACACTTCTGGTGAAAAGCAGCCTCCCTCCTTCTTCACCCTTTCTCTGGTCCTGAGACAGCTCCACATACACTGAAGAGTTCTGGGAGCTTAACTCTTAGCAGGCTACTTAATTATGTAGCTATCCCTAATTGAGCTTTTTCTTTGCTCTATCCCAGACGAAACAATGGAGGTTTTTGTCCTTACCGCTGAGCCTGAAAACTTCAACTACACATTCCACTCTGAGTAAAGCTTCAGTGCCCCCAATCTTCACTGCTTTTACAAATCACTCTCACCCTTTCGAACCTGACCACTTTCGTTTGCTTTGCACACCAACATGGAAATTACAGCAGGTGGTCCAGTTTGGTGATGGCCTCAATCTAGAGAGCCCAGGACTGTTTCTTCCCCTTTCCCCAGCCGTCTGTTGAAACCATATTTATACATTTGAGCAAAGTTTTTTGTGATATTAAGGAGAAACTAGACCAAGTGGACCCATTGGGCCCAAACCTCTCCTGCATTGGTGCAGCACCCTCTCCTCCGCCACTGCCCCTCCCCTCAACCCCCCTTCCCTCCACTCCCCCCTCCCCACCACCCCCCCCCTCCCCCCTCCCCCCTCCTCTCCCCTCCACACCCCCTCCCCTCCCCACCATCCCCCTCCCACCCTCCCCCCTCCTCTCCCCTCCTCTCCCCCCCTCCTCACCTCCCTCCCCACCCCCCACTCCATCCCCCTCAACCCCCCTTATCCTCCCTCCCCCCTCTCCCTAGGAGATAGATTTAAACTTTAAAATGTGAATAACTTAAAAAATATAACACCGATTTCAATGAAACTACTTCCACTAGCACCAAAGGGACGACGGTGAGTAAGGTGGGCCTAAAATCGTCGCGCTATCGTGTACCGTTTTGGCTGTAGTTCAGGAACAAACAAACAAACAAACGAGTTTTAGTGTATAGATGACAGCGCAGGCAGAAGTAAATCATTTCTGTTATTTGGGGATTCCAGGATTCAGGGGCAGAGTCCAAACCAAAGAGGCCGACCTTTCAGGAATCACGTCCACATAAGAGACGTGGTTTACAGTTGGAACTCTCATCGGCAAATGTGAATCATGCTGCGTCAATTATTAATTTTAAATATACAACTGATAAGATTTTTATAAACCAAAGGCATTAAGAAATACGAGGGACATGGCATAACAATGGTTCCAGGCGGTAGTTAACCTACTCTTATTGATGTTCCTACATATTTGTTTTAATTATCCTTTCAGACGGAATATGTCACTAGCCCTCTCGTTACGCCGTGCAATACAGGATTCGGTTTTCTTTTCTACACGCATTGTGTATCAATCATGCTGGATACAAAATAGTCATGCAACAACAAATAGTTGGAATAAATTCTGCCATCTGTTTATTCCAGTATGCTATGCCCTCGCCCTTTGTAATTTTAAACAACTTTACCGATCATCCCATTGGTGGTTTGTCCGAAAACAGTCCCAATTTTCCAAGGCAGTGGAGGCCAATTCTCTGAATGCATTCAGCGGGTAGTCCATAGAGCTCAGAGGACCATCGGAACACAGCTACCAGCCTTGGAGGGCATCTACAACACACGATGCCTCAGAAAAGCCACCAGCATCCACAAAGACTCTTCACACCCCTGCAACAGTCTGTTCGAACTTCTACCATCGGGCAGACGATACAAGGCCTTCTACGCCCGCACCTCCAGACTCAGGAACAGCTTCATCCCCAGGGCCATAGCTGCCATGAACTGGTCCTGCTGAGCCGGATGGTCACATGGCACAGTGAACCGGCACAGACCTACTTGCACTTTATTCTGTTTTAAAACTGTTCCAATTTGTTTAATCGGGTTGTTTAAATTAATACTGACTAGCTAATTCATTTATTGCATCGTAAGTGAGGCGCATTCCCAATCTCGTTGTACCCCTGTACAATGACAATAAAGATATATTGTATTGTATTGTAATGTATTGTAAGAGAGAGCTAGAGCTCTTAAGGATAATGGAGTCAGGGGGTATGGGGAGAGGGCAGGAACGGGGTACTGATTGAGAGTGATCAGCCATGATCACATTGAATGGTGGTGCTGGCTCGAGGGGCCGAATGGCCTACTCCTGCACCTATTGTCTATTGTTCCGATTGTGATTATGCATTTGGCTCGATTGTAACCATGTGTTCCATGTGCCACAAAGGCTTTTCACTGGACCTCGGTACATGTGAACTGCTTAGCTTGGTTTAGTTTGGAGATGCAGCATGTAAAAAGGCCCTGTGGCCCACCAAGTCCGTGCCGACCAACAATCGAACATACACTAATTTCACCCGACATACCAGAGGGAATTTACAGAAGCCAATTAATCTACAAGCCTGCACGTCTTTGGAATGTGTGAGGAAATCCACGCGGTCATAGAGAGAACGTACAAACTCTGTACAGACATTACCCGAGGTCAGGTTGAACCCAGGTCGAAGAATTGAGAACCAAAGCACATGGATTTAACGTGAGAGGGGAAATTTTAATAGGAACCTGAGGTGCAATTTTTTCACACAGAGCATGGTGGGTATATGGAACAAGCTGCCACAGGAGATAGCTGAGGCAGGTAATATAACAAAGACATTTAGTAGGAAAAAAACCTGCAGATGCTGGTTTAAATCGAAGGCAGACACAAAATGCTGGAGTAACTCAGCGGGTCAGGCAGCATCTCGGGAGAGAAGGAATGGGTGACGTTTCGGGGAAGAAGGGTCTCGACCCGAAACGTCACCCATTCCTTCTCTCCCGAGATGCTGCCTGACCCGCTGAGTTACTCCAGCATTTTGTGTCTAACAAAGACATCTGTCAGGTAAATGGATAGGAAAGGTTTAGAGGAATATGGGCCAAATGCAGGCAGGTGGGACAAGTGCAGATGGGGCACCTTGGTGAGTGTGGGCAAGTTCGGCCGAAGGGCCTGTTTCCAAGCGGTATGACTCTATGACTCTCCAATTAACTCTCTCTCTAATTGACTCCTATGACTCTCCAACAGTTATGCCTTTTCTCCTGCCCACTGGAAATGTAAATACAGCATAACCCTGATACACACACATGATAGAACTGAGAAGCATTTTTTTTACCAAGGTCTTTGCAAACTCTAGATTGAAATCTCTCTGTATCCCACTCGTTGAAACACGACATTAGGCAGCAAATTAGGAACAACGGTGAATAGTTCTTCGAAATGCTACATGAGATTTAGCGGATTGAGTGCTTTATGAGTTAAATAGTGGAGAATTAAGGTGCATTGTATGGTCAGATCGGGATTTAGCATTTAATTGTTGTGCTTTGGTCTGAAATTCTACACTAAACAAGTGAATAGGCAATATTTGCCATAATTGAGGGATTGTAGGATTGGATAGGAATTTGAGACATTCTCTAAGCAGCGATCTGTTAAATCTTGTTATTTTACTGCTTAGTCTTTCTCCAGTAAATATCATCATGTCAATGTAAAAAAAAATACCCCCGATTAACAGATGTCTAATGAGCCTGTGCAATATTCACGCCTCATTCGATGTATAGGTTGAAAACTCCCCATGTGCTTTCCATAATTGTTCTGCCAAATTCCTTGTCAGGGAACTCAACTTGCATTTCCCAAAGACCTGAAACGTGGTCACGCCTGACCCAAAGGTACCGTGCCCACTGTGGCTTAGTGAGTAGCACGTTTGCTTGCACTCCAGTCTGCGGATTCTGGGGTCGTGACTCACTAGTGAGGCTTGAGGACTTCATCTCAGCAATGAAAGAGTGCTGGAGAAGGTTCAGTCTTCCAGATCAGATGTTAAACCAAAGCTGAAGAAGGGTCCCAACCCAAAACGTCACCCGTCCATCTTCTACAGAGATGCTGCCTGACCCGCTGAGTTACTCCAGCGCTTTGTGTCCTTTTGTGTATTAACCAGCACCTGCAATTTTTTGTTTCTACTGTTTATACAAATGAAAGACTCAGCTTCTCCTAGGGCGGTCACGGTGGCGCGGTGGTAGAGTTGCTGCCTTACGGCGAGCAGCGCCGGAGACCCGGGTTCCATCCGGACTACGGGTGCTTGTCTGTACGGAGTCTGTATGTTCCCCCCGTGACCTGCGTGGGGTTTCTCCGAGATCTTTGGTTTTCTCCCACACTCCAAAGACATGCAGGTTAGTAGGTTAATTGGCTTGGTAAATGTACAAATTGTCCCTAGTGGGTGTGGGATAGTGTTAGTGTGCGGGGATCGCTGGGCGGCGCAGACCCGGTGGGCCGAAAGCGCCTGTTTCCGCGCTGTATCTCTAAACTAAACTCCCATCCTTCATATTAGAGCTGACAAGTCCCGACCCGAAACGTCACCTATTCATGTTCTCCAGAGGTGCTGCCTGACCCACTGTTACTCCAGCACTTTGCGTTTTGTTTTGTAATCCAACATCTACAGGTCCTTGTTTCTACAGACAAGCACTTATTGTTTCCCTCTTGTCTATTTTTTGGGACTTGCCTCTGTGGGTACTGACTTGTTCTCTGATAATTTAGCCTAGGACGCAAACGTGGACAAAATTAGTAAGTGCCATCAGCAGCAGAATCCCGTTGGATCGTTCCTGTTTAGCCCTGGGAAGCTCAGCTGATCGTTTGATCGTGAAACCCAGTTACTTTCAAGCTGGACCAAAGATCAAAACCCTGCCTCTCCCTGCTCCCCATTTTGCATTATCTTGAACTGCCACAGTTCCCTCCAAATATGGGGCTGCCTGCTTGGATCATATGCCGTCACCTTTATATCAAAGTGCAATAGCCGATGAGAAATATAGTTTACGAGTTAACAACAGTCTGCAAAGAGGATCACAAAGAGGCTCTAAATTCTGCACATTCTACATTCCCTTCTGGTTACTGCTGCTGGTGACAGGCACTGAGCAGCAGGTAAATGAACTGGAGTTTACTGCCGCCCATAAATGTCTGGCATCCTTGAAAGGGGAAAAGGAGGCTAACTTATGTTCATTTTCCAAAATGTTTTTACAGCCTGTATATTCTGCAATTCGGCCAACACCTAGTGCATTCACCCTACCGAGTAATTCCTGACCTTCGTATGTCGGGAACGCACTCACATAAATACAAATGTCTCGGCAGTGTTAGATATTGGATCACCATATCTAATGTATGTTGGGCCTTGTCACCACTGCTGCCCGTTATCAACGGCCCCAAATGTCTCTTCCCTTTCGGTGTGAAAATTTAACCCACTTCCTCATTTTGAACAATATCCAATAGTTCTCAGCCGGTCAGAAAGTTAGCATGGACGGAAATGCTAGAAACTGGGAAGAGATGGGTAGTTCGCAGTTATTGTTAAATATCACAGGATTTAAAAGTTAAGACTTTTAACAATATTAACACTGAATTTGAGGCGCCAGATACATGGTGATTCTTGTCTACCGCCTCAATTAATTCGACTTTCATTCATCAATTTATTTAATTCTTTAATTCATCAATTAATTAATGTATGAACTCGACTTCCATAGTGAGGCCCACCGGATATTGGAGGAACAACACCTCGTATTTCGCCTGGGCAGCTTGCAGCCCAGTGGTATGAACATCGACTTCTCCAACTTTAGATAGTTCCTCTGTCCCTCTCTTCCCCTCCTCCTTCCCAGATCTCCCTCTATCTTCCTGTCTCCACCCATATCCTTCCTTTGTCCCGCCCCCCTGACATCAGTCTGAAGAAGGGTCTCGACCCGAAACGTCACCCATTCTTTCTCTCCTGAGATGCTGCCTGACCTGCTGAGTTACTCCAGCATTTTGTGAATAAATACCTCAATGCAAACTCTGCAGCAGACACTCTTACCTGCAGCAGCACAATAGGTTTGCAAACACAGTTCTCAAAGATAATATGATTAATATACAAAAAAATTGTCCAATAAATAAAAACCCAATCTCGTGCAAAAACAAAACCCAAAGGTCTCCAGTGCAACCCTGGCAGTTCATAGTTCGGAGTTTAGTTGGAGTATAAGAAAATAACTGCAGATGCTGGTACAAATCGAAGGTATTTATTCACAAAATGCTGGAGTAACTCAGCAGGTCAGGCAGCATCTCAGGAGAGAAGGAATGGGTGACGTTTCAGGTCGAGACCCTTGTCGTAGTGTCCAATAGCCTGATGGTTCTTGGAATAGCCTAATGGTTCTAAATAGCCTCTACCCACTCCTCTTCATTGCATCCTTTCAGCATATCCTTCCATCCTTTTCACTTCTATTCACGTCAACTATTACTTGTTCTACCAGTTATCAGGCAACTGAACCATCCTGCCACAACTAGAGAGCAGTCCTGAACCATCTACATCAGTGGAGACCCTTGGACTATCTGTGATCGAACTTTACTGGCCTTATCCTACACTAAACGCTATTCATGTTATGAACTGCAGTTGTGGGTTTAAACCGAAGATAGACACAAAAGACTGGAGTAACTCAGCGGGGACAGGCAGCCTCTCTGGAGAGAAGAAATGGGTGACGTTTCAGGTCGAGTCTGAAGAAGGGTATCGACCCGAAACATCACCCATTCCTTCGCTCCAGAGATGCTGCCTGTCCCGCTGAATTATTCATATTATTCCCTTTATCATGTATCTTTGAATGGCTCGATTGTAATCATGTCTTGTCTTTCCGCTGACTGGTTTGCGTGCAACAAAAGCTTTTCACTGTATACGTGACAAAAAACTAAACTAAACTTCTCCTGACTTTCTCCTGTATTCTCCATGGTATTGGTTAGTGACAATCTTACGCCACCTTATTTTAGATCCCTCCAAAATGGAAAGCTAGTGGAACATATTTTTTCCTCATGCACCCTATCAAAACTTTATGATCTAAAATACTACTTTTAAGACACCCCTTTGTCCTTTTCTGAAGTAAGGAATTCAAATGGCGGCACGGTGGCACAGCGGTAGAGTTGCTGCCTTACAGCCAATGCAGCGCCGGAGACACAGGTTCGATCCTGACTACGGGTGCTGTACTGTACGGAGTTTGCACGTTCTCCCCGTGACCTGCGTGGGTTTTCTCCGAGATCTTCGGTTTCCTCCCACACTCCAAAGACGTACAGGTTTGTAGGTTAATTGGCTGGGCAAATGTAAAAATTGTCCCTAGTGGGTGTAGGATAGTGTTAATGTGCGGGGATCGCTGGGCGGCGCGGACCCGGTGGGCCGAAGGGCCTGTTTCTGCGCTGTATCTCTAAATTTAAATCTAAAATCTAAAATTTAAAGCCATAGTTTGAACTCCTGGCTGTTATGGTTAGGCAAGGGGTTTTAAATTGGTCTCGTCTCAAAAAGGCACATAAATAGCACAAAGAATCTGACGGGACGACAAGACCAAATGACAGATGTATTTGAGTGGCATAATTCATTGACAGCCACCTAAACAAACACACAAGCATTTGTGGTCAATTGTGGATTATTGCAACTGTTTTCGTCTCAATTGCACATGGGCTGGGGATATGTGTTTTTTTTTAAACAGCCACCAATTATGCCATTAGTGGTCAGTCATTAGCGTGAGAGCCACTTTGTGCTGAAGAGGCTTCCATTACTTCTGTTCCCGCAGAAACTTAAACATTCGCAAAAATGCCTTCACTGAAAGAGTGAGATAGGAGGTTAACAAAAAAAGCACAGGGATTCTGCTAGCTTTTAAAAAAACATTGCATGATATAGCGAGGCCAAACGTTCTCAGAACTGGCTGTGAGAATGCCACAAACTGATCTGCTGAGCTTTTGAAGGTAGACACAAAATGCTGGCGTAACTCAGCAGGTCAGGCAGCATCTCAGGAGAGAAGGAATGGGTGACGTTTCGGGTCGCGACCCTTCCTCAAACTGACGTCTGACCCGAAACGTCACCCATTCCCTCTCTCCTGAGATGCTGCCTGACTCGTTGAGTTACTCCAGCATTTTGTGTCTACCTTCAATTTGAACCAGCATCTGCAGTTATTTTCTTACACATGCTGAGCTTTTTGAACTGTTGATTTCACACGTAAGACTTTGTGACTTTACAACATGACTATGTCACATTATTCAGGACATTTTACGACTTACATAATCCAAGGAACATATCTACACGTTTACCGCACTCCCTACATTCACTTCAGAACCACTTTCTGCCAAATGTTGGTGCAGAGCGCATCAATGATTTATTACCAGTGAGTTACATTGATGGGCCAGTTATTCAGAATGAAATATCTTAAAATATATGAGCTCCAGTCACAATGGTAGCAGCTTGAAATTTGAATCCAACTTCAGAAAGTGACCATGAAACTACAGGATTATCAGAAAAACCCAGCTTGGTCACTCATACCGAAGAGAAAAACTGTCTTGTGCACCGACTCCAAGTCTCTACCTGTCTCCAATGGAATACAGAGGTGGTTCTGGGATGTTGCAGCAGGTTCTTTGTGACACACAATTATTTCTAGGGAAAGAAACGGCAGATGCTGGTTTAAATCGAAGGTAGACACAAAATGCTGGAGTAACTCAGCGGGTCAGGCAGCATCTCGGGAGAGAAGGAATGGGTGGCGTTTCGGTCCCGAGATGCTGCCTGACCCGCTGAGTTACTCCAGCATTTTGTGTCTACACAATTATTTATTTCAGTGGGGGAAACCAGAATATGGGCACGCACAATGATCCAGATAGCTGTCTCTAGATACAACTGTGAACCAGAAAACACTTCCTGCATTTCGCCCACCCTTCCTCCAATGCTGTTGTTCCAACAATAGCTAATGCCTCATCAATCAAACCATGTGAAAATGCACCTGACATTCCACACAAATTGAATTGGAGCCAGGGCAAACAACTGTCCAGAGTGGCTGTGATTTACACCAACACCTGCCTGCTGAGATAATTTTAAAAAATCCTTCCCATTTACGCAGAGCTTTTCACAATCTCAGGACAGTAGTGGAGCACTTTACTAACAACCTATAGAGATGCCCGTTGGGGAATGTTGCCGACTAGCTCACTGTAGACTGCTGGAGTAGACAAAAGACAATAGACAATAGGTGCAGGAGGAGGCCATTCGGCCCTTCGAGCCAGCACCGCCATTCAATGTGATCATGGCTGATCATTCTCAATCAGTACCCCGTTCCTGCCTTCTCCCCATACCCCCTGACTCCGCTATCCTTAAGTGCTCTATCTAGCTCTCTCTTGAATGCATTCAGAGTATTGGCCTCCACTGCCTTCTGAGGCAGAGAATTCCATAGATTCACAACTCTCTGACTGAAAAGGTTTTTCCTCATCTCCGTTCTAAATGGCCTACCCCTTATTCTTAAACTGTGGACCCTTGTTTTTGGACTCCCCCAACATTGGGAACATGTTTCCTGCCTCTAACGTGTCCAACCCCTTAATAATCTTATACGTTTCGATAAGATCCTCTTATCCTTCTAAATTCCAGTGTATAGAAGCCTAGTCGCTCCAGTCTTTCAATAGACAATAGACAATAGGTGCAGGAGGAGGCCATTCGGCCCTTCAAGCCAGCACCACCATTCAATGTGATCATGGCTGATCATTCTCAATCAGTACCCCGTTCCTGCCTTCTCCCAATACCCCCTAACTCCGCTATCCTTAAGAGCTCTATCTAGCTCTCTCTTGAATGCATTCAGAGGATTGGCCTCCACTGCCTTCTGAGGCAGAGAATTCCACAGATTCACAACTCTCTGACTGAAAACGCTTTTCCTCATCTCAGTTCTAAATGGCCTACCCCTTATTCTTAAACTGTGGCCCCTTGTTCTGGACTCCCCCAACATTGGGAACATGTTTCCTGCCTCTAACGTGTCCAACCCCTTAATAATCTTATACGTTTCGATAAGATCCCCTCTCATCCTTCTAAATTCCAGTGTATACAAGCGTAGTCACTCCAGTCTTTCAACATATGACAGTCCCGCCATTCTGGGAATTAACCTAGTAAACCTATGCTGCACGCCCTCATTAGCAAGAATATCCTTCCTCAAATTTGGAGACCAAAACTGCACCTTAAATTTCACTGCACCTTAATTGGTACATGTGACAATAAATTGATCTTGAAATCTTGAATCCTGGGGGATAAAAGGGCTGATTGAGCCATGCTGATATTGATATCTCATTGAACTTAGTTTTGAGATCAAATGGCATATTTTTCATCCACCCTATTACCAGTCCTCCAGAGGGTGGTCACCTTATCCCAAGATTGTTTATTGGGCGGCGGTAGAGTTGATGCCTTACAGCGCCAGAGACCAGGTTCGATCCTCCTGACCTTGGGTGCTGTCCGTAGGGAGTTTTCATGTTCTCCCTGTGACTGCGTGGGTTTCCTCCCACATCCCAAAGGAGTGCAGGGTTGTAGGTTAATTGGCTTCTGTAAATTGTCACTAGTGTGGAGGATAGAACTAGTGTACGGGGTGATCGATGGCGGGCGGGTACTGGGTGGGCCGAAGGGGATGTATCCGCGCTGCATCACCAAAGTCTAAAGTATTTTACCCGTAGCTTGATGTTGGGTCCACATTGTAGAAGAAAGGGTCTTCCTGGCTGCTACGTGCCTGTGGATCGAAAGGTTTTCCAAAGGAGGCATGTCGCTGCAGTCTTAGGTTTGTGTCGTATTCTAATCGGCTCCTGTGTTTGCTCAGCACACTGTATGCTTCGTTCAGCCTTACAAACTGGGTGTGCAGGTTGGGGTTGGATAAGTCGATGTCCGGATGAAGCTGTAGAGGAAGACATTTGACAGAATTTATTCTCGCATCAGGAAGTCCAAAACGGAAATATTGAAGATGCTGGAAGTCTGAAATAAAAAATAGAAAATGTTAGATACTTTAGACTTTAGAGATACCGCACGGAAACAGGCCCTTCAGCCCACTGAGTTGTGCCGACCACCGATTACCCCATACACTAGTACTATCTTACACACCAGGGACAATTTTACAATTTCATCGAAGCCAATGAACCTACAAACTGAAAGTCACTGAAAGGAAGCATGCAGGTACAGCAGGCAGTGAAGAAAGCCAATGGAATGTTGGCCTTCATAACAAGAGGAGTTGAGTATAGGAGCAAAGAGGTCCTTCTGCAGTTGTACAGGGCCCTAGTGAGACCGCACCTGGAGTACTGTGTGCAGTTTTGGTCTCCAAATTTGAGGAAGGATATTCTTGCTATTGAGGGCGTGCAGCGTAGGTTTACTAGGGTAATTCCCGGAACGGCGGGCCTGTCATATGTTGAAAGACTGGAGCGACTGGGCTTGTATGCACTGGAATTTAGAAGGATGAGAGGGTATCTTATCGAAACGTATAAGATTATTAAGGGGTTGGACACGTTAGAGGCAGGAAACATGTTCCCAATGTTGGGGGAGTCCAGAACAAGGGGCCGCAGTTTAAGAATAAGGGGTAGGCCATTTAGAACTGAGATGAGGAAAAACTTTTTCAGTCAGAGTTGTGAATCTGTGGAATTCTCTGCCTCAGAAGGCAGTGGAGGCCAATTCTCTGAATGCATTCAAGAGAGAGCTAGATAGAGCTCTTAAGGATAGCGGAGTCAGGGGGGTATGGGGAGAAGGCAGGAACGGGGTACTGATTGAGAATGATCAGCCATGATCACATTGAATGGCGGTGCTGGCTCGAAGGGCCGAATGGCCTCCTCCTGCACCTATTGTCTGTTGTCTATTGTCTAAACCTGTACGTCTTTGGAGTGTGGGAGAAAACAGGAGCACCTGGAGAAAATCCCAGAGAACGTACAAACTCTGTGTGGACAGCACTGATAGTCAGGATTGAAGCTGGGTCTCTGGTGCTGCAAGGCAGCAATTCTACTGCTCTGCCATCCCTAAGCCTACACGTAGCAGGTCAGATTCATCTGTGAAGGGAGAAAAATGGGAGTGTTTGATACCCAACCACATAGCAGATTGAACAAATGGCCAGAGGCTTGGTCAAAGATGAAGGTTGGAAAGGGAGTTGGGGCAGTTGACGGTATGGTCGTTAACGGCAAGTTGCAAAACGTCATCAGGCCAGAATTGGAGAAACACCAATATCCCAGAGGGTTGAAGATTGGAGGAGGTTACAAAAATATGGAGGATGTGACTATGGTTAGAAAAAGAGACAGGTGATATATTGAACAGTACAAAATAAAGCACGGGCTGGTACTGTCTGCAGTGGAGTGTGGCACAAATCTGCAAATACTCAACATTGCTGCAAATTAAAATTCCTTTCTTCTGTGTAGTAGGAGCCCTCACACAATGACTGACATGAAATTAAATCTAAAAACCTTATCAGTCACTTCACAGCGGCACATAAACATTATGTTCAACACTTAACATGTCAAAACATTGGAAATGCTTCTTTCCCATTTGGACACACCAGCTGCACATGTTTCCTGAAATGCTGAAGGTGATTTGTGCCTCACAAACTCTGAGTGAATCCCCTCAGGATCGAGAGTAAACGACACGAGAGCCAAATTCCATGAAATGTTCCAACACACCAGATCAGCGAGAGACCAATACTATTCTGAAACGGCTCGAGCTTCCTTGCCCAGTTCAACAGTGAATTTGGATTGTGAAAGTGGGGCGTAAGTTCGGCCACCAATAATAATCTACTTAACACCAGCTCCAAAGAATGCTCCGTATCCTCATCGCATTAGCAACATCTGCCTGCAAAGTAATAACACTGAGCAAAAGGCTCTCAAAACCAGAGGTCATGAATTCTAGATTTATTAACTCAATCTACATGCACATAAAGAGAGTCCTGCTGGCACTGTCTGAGGCCAGTCTGATGGTGTTGTCCCATGGCAGACTCTACTGTTCTTCACCATATCTTCTCATACTTCTTGCCTGACATCCTGCACATGGCTGCCTTGTCAAAGACGCTGATAGCATTTGGCATACAATGCAACCCATTCCTTGGTGCATTCTTTGGTACCATTCCTTTACCAAACCTTGTGTAAGAAAATAACTGCAGGTGCTGGTACAAATCGAAGGTATTTATTCACAAAGTGCTGGAGTAACTCAGTGGGTCAGGCAGCATCTCAGGAGAGAAGGAATGGGCGACGTTTCGGGTCGAGACCCTTCTTCAGACTGATGTCAGGGGGGCAGGACAAAGGAAGGATATAGGTGGAGACAGGAAGACAGTGGGAGATCTGGGAAGGGGGAGGGGAAGAGAGGGACAGAGGAACTATCTAAAGTTGGAGAAGTCAATGTTCATACCGCTGGGCTGCAAGCTGCCCAGGCGAAATATGAGGTGCTGTTCCTCCAATTTCCGGCGGGCCTCACTATGGCACTGGAGGAGGCCCATGACAGAAAGGTCAGACTGGGAGTGGGAGGGGGAGTTGAAGTGCTCAGCCACCGGGAGATCAAGTTGGTTAAGGCAGACTGAGCGAAGGTGTTGAGCGAAACGATCGCCGAGCCTGCGTTTGGTTTCGCCGATGTACAGAAGTTGACATCTAGAGCAGCTGCAATAGAGGAGGTGCAGGTGAACCTCTGTCTCACCTGGAAAGACTGTTTGGGTCCTTGGATGGAGTTGAGGGGGGAGGTAAAGGGACAGGTGTTGCATCTCCTGCGGCTGCTGGCGCTGTCTGAGGCCAGTCTGATGGTGACCAGTGACCAGAAGGGTTCCCTTCGGATGTTCTAGTGCAACCAATACGGTGACCAACAGGTGCCGAGGAATGTTTGCAAGCGGCAATCTACTCAATGGATGCCTTTGATGTCATTAATCATGGGAGTGGAGCATTGCCAGCTCCTAACCTTACTCTGAACCCACAGAGCTCACATATATAAGGTAACAAAATGTGCTTTCTATCACCTCAAAAAAATTGCTAAAGTACGGCCTTTCTTAACTCAACATGACTGTAAAAAACTCATACATGCTTTCATATGAATGAATGAATGAATGAATGAATACGTTTATTGGGCAAGTATGCAGATACAAGGAATGTGCCTTGGTGCTCCGCTCACAAATGACAACACAAACATACAGTTAACAATTAAGAATAAAGCATAAACACATCAAAACAATAAGGATACACCATTACAGTCTAAACATGTGGGTGAAAATAAACCAGAGCAAAAAAGAGACTACAGACTTTGGTTATTGAGTAGAACTATCACTCGTGGAACAAAAGCTGTTTTTATGTCAAGCTGTGGCTGCTTTGACAGTCCGGAGTCGCTTTCCAGAGGGAAGTGCTTCGAAGAGTTTGTGGCCAGGGTGAGAGGGGTCAGAGATGATCTTGCCCGCTCGCTTCCTGGCCCTTGCAGTGTACAGTTCGTCAATGGGGGGGGGGGGGGGGGGGGGGAGGGTTGCAGCCAACAACCTTTTAAGCTGTGCGAACGATCCGTTGCAGCCTCTGGATGTCGTGCTTGGTGGCTGAGCCAAACCAGACCATGATGGAGAAGGTGAGGACGGACTCAATGATAGCAGTTGTTGCGATATCAAGCGGACTTGATTGCTGTAATGCCTTATTTACCAGTCTGCCTTCAAAGTCAACGAACAAGTTACAGCTCATTCAAAATGCTGCAGCCCGGCTTTTAACAAATACCAAGGAAAGGGAACATATCACCCCAGTATTATATACTCCCTTCATTGGCTTCCTGTAAGATCCAGGATAGACTATAAGGTCCTCCTTGTAGCCTACAAAGCCCTAAATGGCTTGGGAGCAGCATATCTTACAGAGTCCCTCTCTCCGGATGCCCCTACTCGGGCGCTCAGGTCTTCTGATGCCGGCCTGTTAGCCACTCAATCTCGCAGCGGTAAGAAAATTGGGGATGCAGTCTTTTTCAATTACGCCCTCAAGCTGTAGAACACCCTACCCAGGGCCATTAGAGACGCCGACTCAGTTGAGATTTTTAAAAGGCAGTTAAAAACATATCTTTTTACTCAAGCTTTTAACTGATTTTATTTCCTTTGCTCGTTTGCACTCCCAATTTTACATTTTATATTTTTATAGAAATATGTGCTTCGTATGCCTATGTCCTTACTGTTTTAAATTGTATCTTTCTTCAGACATGTGTTTGTTTTTGTGGAAAGCACTTTGGGCTGCATTAAATTGCATGAAACGTGCTATACAAATAAAAGTTATTATTATTATTATTATTATTGCTTTGCAATCACTCCAGCATATCTTTTCATTTCTCATGGCACTCATGCGTACACAGGCCATTGAGCAAATTATTGTTACAAATTTGCTCAGTGATTTATTCAGGTGCAGGAGCTGGGACCAATTTCCCCGTGCCTTGAACGAGAGGGCCAGCTAATGATCCAATCAAGTATATTTAGCAACCTGCTGCATATTAATCTAAGCCCACATCTCTGTGACTTCATCAAAGGCCAAATCAGATTTCACTGTTTGGGTGGATCAAAAAAGAGCTGATAAAACTCACGCTGTGAAATAGTCACCTCAAAGTCACGGGCGGGCAATAAAGGAGACTCCATCGCGTACATGCAGTTACATCGCCCAGGTACATGGGGAAGAATGAAAGAGAAAGATATCCTTTTGTGGAGTAGGATGAAGAAAGGTGGGTGGAGGCTTGCAAGGAACACAAATAACCACGGGGCATATTTTTTCACATGCAGGGAGGAACTGCAGATGCTGGTTTACACCGAAGATAAGACACAAAATGCCGGAGTAGCTCAGCGGCACGGTGGCGTAGCGGTAGAGTTGCTGCCTTACAGCGAATGCAGTGCCGGAGACTCAGGTTCGATCCTGACTACGGGCGCCATCTGTACGGAGTTTGTACGTTCTCCCCGTGACCTGCGTGGGTTTTCTCTGAGATCTTCGGTTTCCTCCCACACTCCAAAGACGTACAGATGTGTAGGTTAATTGGCTGGGTTAATGTAAAAAATTGTCCCTAGTGTGTGTAGGATAGTGTTAATGTGTGGGGATCGTTGGGCGGCGCGGGCCCGGTGGGCCGAAGGGCCTGTTTCCGCGCTGTATCTCTAAATCTAAAAAATCTAAAAAAACAGGCAGCATCTCTGAATAGAATGAATGGGTGACGTTCCGGGTCAAGACCCTTCTTCAGACTCAGTGTCCGGGGAGAGGGAGTTAAAGAGATAAGGAAGTGTAAGAGATCAAAAGAGGTGCAGATTCCAGGAAAATGTAGAAGAGACCATTGATAGACACAAAAAGCTGGAGTAACTCAGCGGGATAGACAATAGACAATAGACAATAGGTGCAGGAGTAGGCCATTCAGCCCTTCGAGCCAGCACCGTCATTCAATGCGATCATGGCTGATCACTCTCAATCAGTACCCCGTTCCTGCCTTCTCCCCATATCCCCTCACTCCGCTATCCCTAAGAGCTCTATCCAGCTCTCTCTTGAAAGCATCCAACGAACTGGCCTCCACTGCCTTCTGAGGCAGAGAATTCCACACCTTCACCACTCTCTGACTGAAAAAGTTCTTCCTCATCTCCGTTCTAAATGGCCTACCCCTTATTCTTAAACTGTGGCCCCTTGTTCTGGACTCCCCCAACATTGGGAACATGTTTCCTGCCTCTAATGTGTCCAATCCCCTAATTATCTTATATGTTTCAATAAGATCCCCCTCATCCTTCTAAATTCCAGTGTATACAAGCACAATCGCTCCAGCCTTTCAACATACGACAGTCCTGCCATTCCGGGAATTAACCTAGTGAACCTACGCTGCACGCCCTCCATAGCAAGAATATCCTTCCTCAAATTTGGAGACCAAAACTGCACACAGTACTCCAGGTGCGGTCTCACCAGGGCCCGGTACAACTGTAGAAGGACCTCTTTGCTCCTATACTCAACTCCTCTTGTTACGAAGGCCAACATTCCATTGGCTTTCTTCACTGCCTGCTGTACCTGCATGCTTCCTTTCATTGACTGATGCACTAGGACACCCAGATCTCGTTGAACTCCCCCTCCTCCTAACTTGACACCATTCAGATAATAATCTGCCTTTCTATTCTTACTTCCAAAGTGAATAACCTCACACTTATCTACATTAAACTGCATCTGCCATGTATCCGCCCACTCACACAACCTGTCCAAGTCACCCTGCAGCCTTATTGCATCTTCCTCACAATTCACACTACCCCCCAACTTAGTATCATCTGCAAATTTGCTAATGGTACTTTTAATCCCTTCGTCTAAGTCACTAATGTATATTGTAAATAGCTGGGGTCCCAGCACCGAACCTTGCGGTACCCCACTGGTCACTGCCTGCCATTCCGAAAGGGCCCCATTTATCCCCACTCTTTGCTTTCTGTCTGTCAACCAATTTTCTATCCATGTCAGTACCCTACCCCCAATACCATGTGCCCTAATTTTGCCCACTAATCTCCTATGTGGGACCTTGTCGAAGGCTTTCTGAAAGTCGAGGTACCCCACATCCACTGACTCTCCCCTATCAATTTTCCTAGTTACATCCTCAAAAAATTCCAGTAGATTTGTCAAGCATGATTTCCCCTTCGTAAATCCATGCTGACTCGGAATGATCCCGTTACTGCTATCCAAATGCTCAGCAATTTCGTCTTTTATAATTGACTCCAGCATCTTCCCCACCACTGATGTCAGACTAACTGGTCTATAATTACCCGTTTTCTCTCTCCCTCCTTTCTTAAAAAGTGGGATAACATTTGCTATCCTTCAATCCACAGGAACTGATCCTGAATCTATAGAACATTGAAAAATGATCTCCAATGCTTCCACTATTTCTAGAGCCACCTCCTTAAGTACCCTGGGATGCAGACCATCAGGCCCTGGGGATTTATCAGCCTTCAGTCCCATCAGTCTACCCAAAACCATTTCCTGCCTAATGTGGATTTCTTTCAGTTCCTCCATCACCCTAGGTTCTCCGGCCCCTAGAACATTTGGGAGATTGTGTGTATCTTCCTCAGTGAAGACAGATCCAAAGTAACGGTTTAACTCGTCTGCCATTTCTTTGTTCCCCATAATAAATTCCCCTGTTTCTGTCTTCAAGGGACCCACATTTGCCTTGACTATTTTTTTCCTCTTCACGTACCTAAAAAACTTTTGCTATCCTCCTTTATATTATTGGCTAGTTTACCCCCGTACCTCATCTTTTCTCCCCGTATTGCCTTTTTAGTTAACTTTTGTTGCTCTTTAAAAGAGTCCCAATCCTCTGTCTTCCCACTCTTCTTTGCTATGTTATACTTCCTCTCCTTAATTTTTATGCTGTCCCTGACTTCCCTCGTCAGCCACAGGTGTCTCTTACTCCCCTTAGAGTCTTTCCACCTCTTTGGAATAAATTGATCCTGCAACCTCTGCATTATTCCCAGGAATACCTGCCATTGCTGTTCTACCGTCTTCCCTGCTAGGTCCTCCTTCCAGTCAATTTTGGCCAGCTCCCGCCTCATGCCTCTGTAATCCCCTTTGCTATACTGTAATACTGACACTTCCGATTTTCCCTTCTGCCTTTCCATTTGCAGAGTAAAACTTATCATGTTGTAATCACTGCCTCCTAATGGCTCTTTTACCTCTCGTCCCCTTATCAGATCAGGATCATTACACAACTCTAAATCCAGAATTGCCTTCTCCCTGGTAGGCTCCAGTACAAGCTGTTCTAAGAATCCATCTCGAAGGCACTCTACAAACTCTCTTTCCTGGGGTCCATTTCCAACCTGATTTTCCCAGTCTATCTGCATGTTGAAATCTCCCATAACCACCGTAGCATTACATTTTTGACACGCCAATTTTATCTCCTGATTCAACTTGCAGCATCTCTGGAGAAAAGGAATGGGCGACGTTTCGGGTCGAGACCCTTCTTCAGACTGGTTGGGGATAAGGGAAACGAGAGATATATAGACGGCGATGTGGAGAGATAAAGAACAATGAATGAAAGATATGCAAAAAAGTAACGATGATAAAGGAAACAAGCTATTGGTAGCTGTTGAAAGGGTGAAATGAGAAGCTAGTGTGACTTGGGTGGGGGAGGGATAAAGAGAGAGAGAGAGAGGGAATGTCGGGGCTACCTGAAGTGAGAGACATCAATATACCTACCACTGGGCTGTAAGCTGCCCAAGCAAAATATGAAGCGAAGTGAAAGCGAATAGACCATTGTTAGCTGGGAGAAGGTGACAACAAAGCAAACAGAGATACACTGTATTCAGGGGGACAGTCAGGCTGGTCGGAGAACTGGGAAGAGGGAAGGGATGGAGAGATAGGGAAAGCAAGGGTTACTGGAAGTTAGAGAAATCAATATTCATACCGCTGGGGTGTAAACTGCTCAAGCGAAATATGAGGTGCTGTTCCTCCAATTTATGTTGGGCCTCATTCTGACAGTGGAGGAGGCCCAGGACAGAAAGGTCAGTGTGGGAATGGGAGGGGAAGTTAAAGTGTTTAGCAGGTAGGTTTAGGCAAACTGAGCGGTGTTCAGCGAAACGATCGCCGTGCCTGTGCTTGGTCTTTTACCATTACAGATTTTCTATGTAATAGTTATAACCTTGAATGACTATGATAATACCACTATTAAGTTCCAATTCACAAAATGCTGGAGTAACTCAGCAGGTCAGGCAGCATCTCGGGAGAGAAGGAATGGGCGACGTTTCGGGTCGCGACCCATCTTCAGATTAAGTTCCAAGATCACTACCAAATATCGAGTCTTCCCCACTCACACGCATAACTAATTAAGCTAAGGCTGGATGCATTTTGCTGGCTTGAGACTCCCCATTTATTTAATATGAGAATACAAATATATTCATTCACACAGAGGCAACAGGCAATTATCTAATGGAAAAGTCTCAATCGCCTAAGGGATTTGAAGTGAATTCCAAAGATTTTTAATTCCATCCCCCATCCCCCTACAAATTGGCCATTGTTTTTTAATCTGTTTTCTCGGGTGGGGCGGGGTGTGGAGAGTGATAACCACCTCTATTTGTGAAGCACGTTCAGGATAGTAAGTCGCAAACAGGTTCACAGGAGCATAACTGAACGGAATTTGACACTAAACCAGGTAAGGGGATAATGGAGCAAATGATCACTGAAGGACTGTCTTGGAGAAAAGACACGCAGCAGTTCAGCGAGGGAATTACAGAAGTTAGCTCACAAGAATCCCAGAGTATATGCACTGAGCCAGTGCAGCTGAAGGCACAGCTGCCATTGGCAGAGTAACTCAACCTAGAGATGAGCCACAGGCCAGAACTGAAGAAGCAGATACCTCACAGCAGGTTCAGGGCAGGTTACAAGGATTGGGAGGGGAGAGGCCTCAGATGGAGCAGAGAGCTTGGATGAGAATTTCTGGCAGAGGTCAATGTGCTCAGGAGATAAATCGACCATTGCAGATACGTACATGGGTAGCAGAGTGTTGAATTACCTTCAGTTTAATGGAGTGAATTGATAAGAGCAACTTATCAGCTCATAAATCATAGAAGTAGAATTAGGTCATTCAGCTCATCAAGCATAGTCCGCCACTCGATCACGGCTGATCTATCTTTCCCTCTCAAGCCCATTCTCCTGCCTTCTCCCAAAGCCCTAGACACCCTTACTAAGAAAGAATCTGTCAATCTCCGCTTTAAAAATACCCATTGACGGCCTCCACTGCCGTCTGTGGCAATGAATTCCACAGATTCACCGCCCCCTGACGAGACATTCTGACTAAAGTCTAAAGAAGGGTCTCGACCCGAAACGTCGCCCATTCCTTCTCTCCTGAGATGCTGCCTGACCTGCTGAGTTACTCCAGCATTTTGTGAATGAATACCTTCGATTTGTACCAGCATCTGCAGTTATTTTCTTATAAAGACATTCCTCCTCATCTCCTTTCTAAAGGTTGGTCCTTTTTATTCTGAGGCTGTGTCATCTGGTCCTAGACTCTCCCACTAGTGGAAACATCCTCTCCCCATCCACTCCATCCATGCCTTTCACTAGGCCCAGTGCGGTCAAATGCACATCATACATCATCATACGACTTGGAACAGTCATTTGCCGGGGTGAACAAGGAACAGCAATTGTGCGAGAACGGGCCACAAGATGTTGTTTTGTCTGCCATTTGTTTATTTGTTCCTGAACAGTGGATTAGTGCAATTTGTTCCTGAACAGTGGAACAGTGCAATTACCAAACATCATCACCAATAGACCAACTTACGTGGGACATGAGTTAGGGTTGCCAACTGTCCCGTATCAGCCGGGACATCCCGTATTTTGGGCTAAATCAGTTTGTCCCGTATGGGACCCGCCCTGGTCCCGTATTAGTGGGGGTCGCCAACTTCCTCGCTCCTAAATAAGGGACAAAAGGTGACGTCGCCGCCCCGCGCCCCACGTGACCTCACCCAGCCAGCGGCCACGTGCTCCCGCTCCACCAATGGCGGCCGCACGTGGCCACTGGCTGGGTGAGGTCACGTGGGAGCGCGGGGCGGTGACGTCACCCTTTGTCCCGTGTTTGGGAGTGAGGACGTTGGCAACAGAGGTAACCATTGCAGCCATCTGCTTATCGAAAAGAAGGAGCCAGCGCTGCCGTCGCAGCTGCGGCTTGCCTGCAGTCCGTCTGTCTTTTGTGTTTTTTGTTGTTTTTGTATGAATTGTAGTTTTAATATGGTGTAGTGTTTGTATGTTATGTGGGGGGGAGGGGGTGGGAGGGAACGGGAACTGTAAAAAATTCTCTCTCCCGAACGGAGACACGAACTTGTTTCTGTGTCGTGTCTCCGTTCCCGTTGCGGCCTACCACCGGCCACGCACCTGGGACCACCTGGGGCTCTGGTTCGCAGAGCCCGCGGCCCGGACTCACCACAAGCGGCGCTGTCTGCCTGCGGATGCTGCGGGAGCGGCTGCGACTCGTCTCCGGAGGCTCCGGCGCGGGCCGCGTGGACGTCGGAAGCCCGCAAGCCCCTGGATGGGGGCCGACATCGGGAGCTCCGGCAGCGGCAGAGGCAACGTGTTCGCCCGCCCCGAATCGCGGGGCTTGGGTCGGCCCGCCGAGGACCTTTCACCGTCCGGCGTGACGCTCCAATGTCGGGAGCCCCGACCGCCCCGACGTGGCAAGTTCAACAGCCTGACCTCGGGAGAAGACGGCAGGGAAGAGAAAAGACATTTTGGCCTTCCATCACAGTGAGAAGGGACTGGAGGAGACTCACTGTGATGGATGTTTCTTTTGTTTGGTGTTGGTGTATGATTGAATGTGTTATTGCATTTTTATTGATTATTCTTATTGGTCTTAGTGTTTCAACTGCGGGTAATGTTTCATTTCACTACACATTTATGTGTATGTGACAAATAAACGACTATTGACTATTGATCAAAACGCCCCCCCCTCGCCTGTGTCCCCTTATTACCTGCCACGATTTGTCCTCCCTCTCCTCTCCCCCATCTCCCGCAACCCCTACAATCAGTCTGGAGAAGAGTTCCGACCAGAAATTTCACCTATCCATGCTCTCCACAGACTCAGCATGACTCGCTGAGTTATTCCAGCACTTTGTGTTCTTTTGTGTAACCGACATCCTCAGTTCCTTGTTTCTACAGAGTAAACTGTCAATTGCCTTAATTAGCCTGAAGAAGGATCTGAAGAAGGGTCTCGACCCGAAACGTCACCCATTTCCTCTCTCCTAGATGCTGCCTGACCTGCTGAGTTACTCCAGCATTTTGTGATGCCTTAATTAGCCCGTTCATCCACTTTGTAATCACGAAATTACCGTGGGCAGCACGGTAGCGCAGCGGTAGAGTTGCTGCTTTACAGCGAATGCAGCGCCGGAGACTCAGGTTCGATCCTGACTACGGGTGCTGCACTGTAAGGAGTTTGTACGTTCTCCCCGTGACCTGCGTGGGTTTTCTCCGAGATCTTCGGTTTCCTCCCACACTCCAAAGACGTACAGGTATGTAGGTTAATTGGCTGGGTAAAAATGTTATAAAAAAAATTGTCCCTAGTGGGTGTAGGATAGTGTTAATGTACGGGGATCGCTGGGTGGCACGGACTTGGTGGGCCGAAAAGGCCTGTTTCCGGCTGTATATATATGATATGATATGATATAAAATCAAAACATACTTAAACATAGAAAATAGGTGCAGGAGGAGGCCATTCGGCCCTTTGAGCCAGCACCGCCATTCATTGTGATCATGGCTGATCATCCACAATCAGTAACCTGCCTGCCTTCTCCCCATATCCCTTGATTCCACTAGCCCCCAGAGCTCTATCTAACTCTCTCTTAAATTCATTCAGTGATTTGGCCTCCACTGCCCTCTGTGGCAGAGAATTCCACAAATTCACAACTCTCTGGGTGAAAAAGTTCCTTCTCACCTCAGTTTTAAATGGCCTCCCCTTTATTCTAAGACTGTGGCCCCTGGTTCTGGACACCTCCAACATTGGGAACATTTTTGCTGCATGTAGCTTGTCCAGTCCTTTTATAATTTTATATGACTCTATAAGATCGCCTCTCATCCTTCTAAACTCCAGTGAGTACAATACTTGGTAAAGAATAATGCTGAATGTCAATTCTGAACATGCTGTGGAGTTTTTAATCTTTCTCTGCACCCATACTGCTCCCCTAGTAACCCAACATCTATGATCATTGAGTGGATGGTCTCTTTCCTTGACCACTGACCTCCTAGTATAACATCAGGCCAGCTAACACAATCTCACTGTGGGCACTAGCTCCCTCTGGAGGTATGGCATGACGAAGAACAAGAGCAAAAGAGAACCAAGTCACATGTATCTGTGGCACAGCGGTAGAGTTGCTGCCTTACAGCGAATGTAGCGCCGGAGACTGAGGTTCGATCTTGACTACGGGCGCCGTCTGTACGGAGTTTGTACGTTCTCCCCGTGACCTGCGTGGGTTTTCTCCGAGATCTTCAGTTTCCTCCCACACTCCAAAGACGTGCAGGTATGTAGGTTAATTGACTGGGTAAATGTAAAAATTGTCCCTAGTGTGTGTAGGATCGTGTTAATGTGCGGGGATCGCTGGGTGGCGCAGACTCGGTGGGCCGAAGGGCCTGTTTCCGCGCTGTATCTGCAAAGGCTGGTTTACAAAAAAACACCAGAGTGCCGGAGTAACTCAGAGGGTCAGGCGGCATCTCTGGAGAACAATGTATAGGTGATGATTAGGGTTGGGACCCATCTCCATGTTCTCCAGAGATGTTGCCTGACCCACTGAGTTACTCTAGCACTTTGTGTCTTCACATGGATCCATGAACCACTTCACAAGCTCGCCGGAGAGAGGAAGGTAACTGTGAATGTCCTCAACTTCTCTTTTCTAGATGAGTGCTGCTTAACTAACACTCAAGGAGGCCAACCCCACTGTGGACTAGGCAGCCCATTTGATAAGCTTCCCATTTCTGACTTGAACATTTATTCCCTCAATCAATGGTACATTGTGGCTCCCACATACAGTTCTGTTAAAGTTGCTGGGTCCAAACCTTGGAACTGTGCATTCAAAGGTGTAATGGGAATACCTTAATTACAGCAGATCAACACGTGGCTTATCATCATCTAGCTAAAGAGGAAGCAGGGTTAATAAATGAATAATAAACGCTGGCCCATATCCTGTAAATGAATAAAACAAAACTCAACTACCTCCCTTACACAATCCTAATCTGACTGTGCCACACCTGAAGCTATCCATATCATGTGTAGGAAGGAACTGCAGATGCTGGTGTACACTGAAGATAGACACAAAATGCTGGAGTAACTCAGCGGATCAGGCAGCATCTCTGGAGTAAAGGAATAAGTGATGATTCACATTGAGACTTTTCTTCAGTGTCTGAAGAAGGGTCTTGACCCGATATGTTACCTATTCCTTCTCTCCAAGGATGCTGCCTGATCCGCTGAGTTCCTCCAGCATTTTGTGGCTATCCATATCACACTGTCCTGCTCTCCTTGTCACTGTTAACTGTGGCTCTCTGGGACACTTCTAGGTCTACATCCTACTCCAGATCTGTAGAACTAAATTTAGATCTGGAGTTGTTCTACTACATGTATCAGGCTTGATAGATAGAGGAACTAAATGAAAGAAAGAAAAAGCCTATATCGAATAGTGAAAGGCCTGGATAGAGTGGATGTGAAGAGGATGTTTCCAATAATGGGAGAGTCTAGGACCAGAGGCCATAACCTCAAAATAAAAGGACATACCTTTAGGAAGATGAGGAGGAATTTATTTAGTCAAAGGGTGGTGAATCTATGAAATTCATTGCTCAGAAAGCTATAGAGGCCAAGTCAATGGATATTTTTAAGACAGAGATTGATAGATTCTTGATTAGTGTGAGTGTCCGTGGTTATGGGGAGAGGGCAGGAGAATGGGGTTGAGAGGGAAAGATAGATCAGCATGATTGAATGGCAGAGTAGACTTGATGGGCCAAATGGCCTAATTCTGCTCCTATCACATGAAGATTTTTGCAGGGTGTATTACAAAGTTTATGTAAATGGGTGACCCGACGCAGGTGTCTAAACTGTGCCCTTTTTGTTGGATACTTTTGAAGCTGCCACAGCCTTGTGCTATCCTAGATCGACACTTGCAACAGGTAGAAGGGCAAACGGCCCCCGTCAAGAAATGATATTTGGATCTCAAACAGGCTGCTGCGATTTGGTTTCCAAAACAAATGTTCACTTGTCAAATAAACCTCAAGCTCAAAAGGAGGCATTTCCGTTCCATTATGATGAATGCCTTTCACTTCAAAAGTGGCTTTGGGATATCCCAAGTAGTGAAAGGCACCACAAAGGAGCAAGGCTTTTCTTTCATGACTGCCCCGCGGTGTCCATTGAGAGAAAAAGAGAGAGGTGAGAGAGAAAGAGAGAGAGAGAGAGAAAGGGAAAGAGAAAGAGTCAATGTACATTCAAACCGTAGACCATTATATGTTTAGAATGGTTGACCAGTGAGATATTACAGCAATGTGACTTCTTCTGTTATTATAAAACAATAACTGCAGATGCTGGTACAAATCGAAGGTATTTATTCACAAAATGCTGGAGTAACTCAGCAGGTCAGGCAGCATCTCAGGAGAGAAGGAATGGGTGACTTTTCGGGGCGAGACCCTTCTTCAGACTGATGTCAGGGGGGCGGTACAAAGGAAGGATATAGGTGGAGACAGGAAGATAGAGGGAGATCTGGGAAGAGGGGGGGGGAAAGAGAGGGACAGAGGAACTATCTAAAGTGGGAGAAGTCGATGTTCATACCACTGGGCTGCAAGCTGCCCAGGAGAAATATGAGGTGCTGTTCCTCCAATTTCCGGTGGGCCTCACTATGGCACTGGAAGAGGCCCATGACAGAAAGGTCAGACTGGGAGTGGGAGGGGGAGTTGAAGTGCTCGGCCACCGGGAGATCAGTTTGGCCAACGCGGACCGAGCGCAGGTGTTGAGCGAAGCGATCGCCGAGCCTGCGCTTGGTTTCGCCGATGTAAATAAGTTGACATCTGGAGCAGCGGATGCAATAGATGAGGTTGGAGGAGGTGCAGGTGAACCTCTGTCTCACCTGGAAAGACTGTTTGGGTCCTTGGATGGAGTTGAGGGGGGAGGTAAAGGGACAGGTGTTGCATCTCGTGCGGTTGCAGGGGAAAGTTATTAGTTCTTTTCACTTGACTCTTTATTACACTTAATAAACCAGGTGGTTTACGGTTTAAGGCACGATCCACCCTTCCACAGCCAACAGGCAACTGGAAAAGGAAAATAGTTTTGATTTTAAATGAAGTAAAGGCACAGTGTGGGACACAGACAGGTGCTGCGCTTTGCTGTCCGATTCTGAAGAAGGGTCCTGACCTGAAACGTGACTTATCCATTCCATCCAGAGATGCTGCCTGACCCGCTGAGTTACTCCAGCACTCTGTGCAGTTGTGCAGTTTCATCTACAGTTTATTGTGTCACCGTAGCACCTTTTAGCTTAATTTAGTTTAGAGATAAAGCGGGGAAGCGTGCCCTTCGGCCCACCGAGTCTGCACCGACCAGCGATCCCCGCACATTAACACTATCCCAGACACACACTAGGGACAATTTACATTAACACTATCCCACACACACTAGGGACAATATACCAAGCCAATTAGCCTACAAACCTGTGCACCTTTGGAGTGTGGGAGGAAACCGAGGATACCAGAGAAAACCCACGCAGGTCACGGGGAGAACGTACAAACTCCGTACAGACAGCACCCGCAGTCAGGATTGAACCCGGGTCTCTGGCGCTGAAATGGAAGCAACTCTACCGCTTCGCCACCCTGCCTCCCTCTTTCCAGGCAAGTTTTGCTCTACTTTACTTTTGACTTGGTCCTTGGCATTTGCTGCTTCTTAGGCATTGATTTATCTGCTTTTCATTTCACAATCAAATTGGTCTTGGCCGCCACCCAACATGAGTAGTTACAATGGTCAAGAGAGGAGAGAAGATTACTGAATTTTGCAGCTGAGTATTGTCGAGGGGCATTTGGTCATTTCCAGTTGAGTAAATTAACCCAAAACAAATACTGCAACACAAATAACAACAACATTTACCATCTGATAGGAACACTGCCTTTTCCATCGTGAGCAAGATTTAAGACTGTTGGCACATCACTTCATCAAGAATAAATTGGTCAATTATACAAACTCCATACAGTCAGGATCGAACTCAAGTCTCTGGCGCTGTAAAGCCCACTTAGGTGATATTTTTAGGCGACTAGGCCATCGCCACACGGTCGCCAGGGTGTCGCCTGTACGGTCGTGAGTCGTCTCCAAAGAGTCGTAGCGTTTTTTTGGTCGCCGATGGATTTTGAAATGTTAAAAAAATTTCAGCGACTTTGGTTTGACGCCGATGATCGTAGCTTGACGTCTCCTGACGTGGGCACTGTCGTTGTTGTCGCCAGGTGACGTAGGATGTCGCCGGTGCTGACTTCGGTGAATTCCATTGGTGACTACCTACGTCAACCGGCGACAGGTACCGGCGTCAAAAACGGTGGCCAAAATGACGTGAACTGTCTTCAGTTGTCGCCGAAAGGGTCGTAGCTTGTCGCGGGTGGGCGTAGGTTGACTTCGGTTGTCGTAGGTTGCCGCCTGTGTGGTCGTAGGTTGTCGTAGGTGCGGTCGTAGGTGGACGTCCTAAGTCGCGACGATTGGGTCTCCGGTTGTCGGTAGCTTGCCGTAGCTTGACGTCGACAAGAGGTTGTCCCAAGAGTGTAGGATAGAACTAGCATTGGTCGGGGTGGACTCTGTTCCACGCCGTCTCTCTAAACAATAAAAAAAATGTTCCTTTCACTGATCTTCAGCTGCCACAGGAGATTAAGCTTTAACCTCTGAAGATTCTACGATAATGTTGGAAAGTTGGCACCCTCCAACACTGAGACTGGCTGGAGTCGGATCTAGGAATACTTGGCGTAATAACTTTGTGACGGATGTCGTTTGTCATTTAAGAAGATTTTGACTGTTGAAAGCAAATTTGATGAATGTAATCACATGGATTTGCGAAGTAAACAAGAACTAAAGCCCAATATGGCTCTGTAACCAGCCTGCAATCTTAGTTTAATTTAGTTCAGAGATACAGTGTGGAAACAGGCCCTTTGGCCCACTGTGGCCATGCTGACCATGATTACTCTTGCACTAGTTCTAAGGTATCCCACTTTCACATCCTACATACTGGGGCAAATTTTACAAAAGCCAATCAACCTACAAACCTGCATGTCGTTGGAACGTGGTAGGGAAATGGAGCACCCGGAGAAAATCCACAGGGAGAACAACGGCACGGTGGCGCAGCGGTAGAGTTGCTGCCTTACAGCGAATGCAGCGCCGGAGACCCGGGTTCCATCCCAACTACGGGCGCTGTCTGTGCGGAGTTTGTACGTTCTCCACGTGACTTGCGTGGGTTTTCTCCGAGATCTTCGGTTTCCTCCCGCACTCCAAAGACGCACAGGTTTGTAGGTTAATTGGGTTGGTAAATGTAAAAAGAAAAGTCCCTAGTGGGTGTAGGATAGTGTTAATGTGCGGGAATCGCTGGTCGGCGTGGACCCGTCGGCCGAAAGGGCCTGCTTCCACGCTGTATCCTTAAACTAAACTCTAGGGCGCTGCCCTCGCAGCTGTGGCTCACCTGTGTTTAGATGTGATGTCGTTTTTTGTGGTTGTGTACTATGTGGGGTGGGGTGGGGGGACTGTAAAATGGTCTCTTCCGAACGGAGACCCGACCTTTGTTTCTGGTTGGTGTCTCCGTTCTCGCTGCGGCCTCCCATCGGCCAAACACCTGGAGCTGGCGGCCTCCAGCCGGGACCACCTGGGCTCTGGTTCACAGAGCCCGCGGACCGGACTCACCACCTGCGGAGCTGGCTGCCTTCGGAGGCCTGTGGTGGCGCTGCGGGAGCGGCTGCGACTCGCCTCCGGAGGCTCCGGTGCGGGCCGCGTGGATATCGGAAGCTCGCAGGCCCCTGGGTGGGGGCCGACATCGGGAGCTCCGGCAGCGACAGCGTCTTCGCCCGCCCCGGATCGCGGGGCTTGGGTCGGCCCGCTGCGGACCTTTCACCGTCCGGCGCGGCCTGGAACGTGGCAACTTCAACAGCTTGACGGCGGGAGAAGACGGCAGGGGAAGAGAAAAGACATTCTGGCCTTCAGTCACAGTGAGGAGGTGACTGGAGGAGACTCACTGTGATGGATGTTTCTTTTTGTTTTTTGTGTTGGTTGTGATTGTGTGTGAAATAGTTTATTTTTATTGCTCTATTGCTGGACTGTGCGTGACCTTTCATTTCACTGCACATCTTGTATGTGTACGTGACAAATAAACTTGACTTGACTTGACAGCATCCTCAAGTAGGGTCAAACCCAGGTCTCGGGCACGGTGAGGCAGCAATGCCACCGCTGCGCCACCGTTCCTCTCCAAGTGGCAGATGCAGTGAGTGCAAAGATTGAGCGGCGGACTGCTTTTATCATTATCATTCACTTTGCCAATGCATCAAGCTCCATGTTCAGGCAGAATTAGCACAGGGGCTTGTCTCCCTTTGCTTCCTCATCTTCCAGGGTTCCCAGGAACTCAATACTACCTGGCACCACCATATTCGTAGTCAAATCAGTGACCTTTGCAACCGGTCAGCCACGGCAGTGGTTCCAAAAAGGTTCGTCGCGCACGACATAATTCCCTGGACAAAGGCTGGGCTTCAACAGCAACAAAGGAGCACAGCTGAGAGGCGTCGAACTGAGTCGAGATGGCCCCCTTTCATCTACGGAGGTCTGGCAACTTAACATGGTTCAGTTTAGCCCCTGGTAAAGAACCCACTCTTGCACTTTGCTGTTTTGATGTTGTAAACGAGCAGGAAAATAAAGGAAAAATGTCCGGTTGGAAAATAGAAAAAATAATTAGTTCCCCTGCAGTTTCACGACCTTGTTATTCAATGCTTTCATTGATCTCTTTTGGCTGCCAGTTAATATAACTCAATGCGCCGCACCGCGCCAGAGACCTGGGTTCCATCCTGACTACGGGCGCTGTCTGTACGGAGTTTGTACCTTCTCCCTGTGACCCTGTTGGTTTTCCCCGGGTGCTTCGGTTTCTTCCCGCACTCCAAAGGCGTGCAGATTTGTAGATTGATTTAGCTTCGGTAAAAATTGTAAATAGGCCCCCAGTGTGTAGGACAGTGCTAGTCAAGGATTGCTGGTCGGCGCGGACTCAGTGAGCTGAAGGGCCTGCTCTCTGCGCTGTATCTCCAAACTAAACTAAATGTGCAAGTACCATTATCCTGTGTAAGAAAATAACTGCAGATGCTGGTACAAATCGAAGGTATTTATTTCACAAAAAGCTGGAGTAACTTGGCAGGTCAGGCAGCATCTCAGGAGAGAAGGGATGGGTGACGTTTCGGGTCGAGACCCTTCTTCAGACTGATGTCAAGGGGGCAGGACAAAGGAAGGATGTAGGTGGAGACAGGAAGATAGAGGGAGAACTGGGAAGGGGGAGGGGAAGAGAGGGACAGAGGAACTACCTAAAGTTGGAGAAGTCAATGTTCATACCGCTGGGCTGCAAGCTGCCCAGGCGAAATATGAGGTGCTGTTCCTCCAATTTCCGGTGGGCCTCACTATGGCACTGGAGGATGCCCAGGACAAAAAGGCCAGAGTGGGAGAGGGAGGGGGAGTTGAAGTGCTCAGCCACCGGGAGATCAGGTTGGTTAAGGCGGACTGAGCGAAGATGTTGAGCGAAACGATCACTGAGCCTGCGTTTGGTTTCGCCGAAGTAAAGAAGTTGACATCTAGAGCAGCGGATACAATAGATGAGGTTGGAGGAGGTGCAGGTGAACCTCTGTCTCACCTGGAAAGACTGTTTGGGTCCTTGGATGGAGTTGAGGAGTTGGATACCATTATCCTGTGCTGGGTGCTCAGATCTGCTCCATAAGCCTCGACTCTCTGATATTAAATTCACAGGACCATATCAATTTGGAGTCTAAATGTAAAATGATCAATTCACTGTTAATGGGAAGCTGGAAACTGGATCTGGGAAATCTGGGAAAGATGCACAACAGCTCTAAAAAGCTGGACAACATATGCTAGAAAGAATAAGTAAATCAATTAACCATTTTATATTTATACTCACCTCCTTCGGACGTTACAAAGTGCACTGCAGTCAAACAAGTACTTTGGAGATACAAAGAAAAACACACAAAGCACTGGAGTAACTCAACGGGTCAGGCAGCATTTCTGGAGGACTAGGATAGGTGACGTTTCGGACCGCGACCCTTGCAACATAGAACGGAGCAGCATAGGAACAGGTCCTTCGGCCCACAATAATTATGCCGAACATGATGCCTGGTTAAACTGATCTCATCTCATGCCTGGTTAAACTGATCTCATCTGATATCACGTGTGGCGCGGGGCAGTGACAAGGTGACGTCACTGTCCCGCGCCACACGTGACCTCACCCAGCCAGCGGCCACGAGCTCCCGATCCATCAATGGCGGCCGCCCGGGCCGGGAAGCGGGTTGTGTAGGAAAAAAAACTGCAGATGCTGGTTTAAATCGAAGGTCGACACAAAAAGCTGGAGTAACTCAGCGGGTCAGGCCACATCTCTGGAGAGAAGGAATGGGTTTCTCTCCTTCTCTCCAGAGATGCTGCCTGACCCGCTGAGTTACTCCAGCTTTTTGTTTTTACCCGGGAGGCGGGTTGCTACGCAACCTCCGTTAGGCGGCGCTGGGGCCTCTGGGCCTACACAGGCCCTGTGGCCTCTGTCCGCACAGCACCTACATTGTCCGGAAGGTAGGCACAGATTTTAACCAGCATCTGCCATTTTTTTCCTACCACACTGTCTGGGCTTATAGCGCCCCCCGGGCCCAATAAGGGGTAAGGGCGGTCCCGTACGGGACAAACCAACTTAGCCCAAAATACGGGATGTCCTGGCTTATACGGGACAGTTGGCGACCCTAAGTTCCAGGTCCCCTCCACTTTATCGTTAAAAAACCTTTCCCCACAGGTCTCCATTAAACTTTCCCCCTTCCTTCAGACTCGACCTGAAACGTCAACTATCCATGCCCTCCAGAGAAAGTCTGAAGAAGGGTCTCGACCCGAAACGTCACCCATTCCTTCTCTCCTGAGATGCTGCCTGACCCGCTGAGTTACTCCAGCATTTTGTGTCTGCCCTCCAGAGATGTTGCCTGACCCGTTAAGTTACTCCAGTACATTTTTTTTGTAAACCAGCATCTGCAGTTCCTTGTTTCTCCACTTTGCTTCTGTATTGTAGGAAATACAGCAGCCGATTTATGCACGCTAAGTAAGGTCCAAACAATATGACAGCAAATTTATAATAATCAGATAATTGATTTTAGTTTTAGTTTTTCAGGTTTAAAGATACAGCGCGGAAACAGGCCCTTCGGCCCACCAAGTCCATGCCGGCCAGCGAACACCGCACTCTTACACTATCCTAAACAATTTACAATTATACCAAGCCAATTAACCTACAAACCTGTACGCCTTTGTACGTGAGAAACCGGAGCACCCGGAGAAAACCCACGCAGGTCACGGGGAGAACGTACAAACTCCATACAGACGGCACCTGTTGTCAGGATCGAACCTGGGTCTCTGGCGCTGGAAGGCAGCAACTCTACTGCTGCGCCACTGTGCCGCCTTAAACTTTAGTGGTGTGACTGAGGGATAACTGGCCTGCTGTTGTTGAAAATCGTGACACAGGTTCTTGTTGAGCTATCTAAGAGAGCAGACCAATTGGGTAATCGTGGTTAACCAACCAAGCCAAAAGAGCATTTCTGAGCAGGCATCTCTTCCTCGCTGCTCGACTGAATGAATGCATGAATGAATGAATGAATGAATGAATGAATGAATGAATGAATGAATGAATGAATGAATACGTTTTTTTTGCCAAGTATGTGCATATACAAAGAATGTGCCTTGGTGCTCCGCTCACAAATGACAACACAAACATACAGTTAACAATTAAGAATAAAGCACAACCACATCAAAACAATAAGGATACAACATTACAGTCTAAACATGTGGCTGAAAATAAACCAGAGCAAAAAAGAGACTACAGACTTTGGTTATTGAGTAGAACTACCACTCGTGGGGAAAAAAAGCTGTTTTTATGTCAGGCTGTGGCTGCTTTGACAGTCCGGAGTCGCCTTCCAGAGGGAAGTACTTCAAAGATTTTGTGGCCATGGTGAGAGGGGTCAGAGATGATCTTGCCCGCTGGAGGATCAGCCCAGATTTTTGCACTGGAGTTACTATTGTGGGGCTTGACCTTCTGATGTTAGGCTAACACAATGACAAATTGCCACCAGTACACTTGTCAGCCAGCTCATTTCACAAACTATGTGCAGCATGCTTCCAGCTAGACAAATAAAGCATCAACAACACACAAATTGCCTAACAAGCAGTGGGGCAAATTCCTCACTTCACAGGGTATTGCGAAATGTCTCTGCATTTGTCGGATTTATCTGTTTCAATCTTGCATCTTTGTGTTGTGGAGGGCTGTTGAAAAACTTATTTTTTTTAAATGAAGAAGAAAAACGCCCCAGAGGGGGAAGAATACAAAAAGAAAAGGGAAAACGAGGCCCTTATCTGAGGGAGGGCTAATAGAGGTCATTGACTGTGACAGGGTTCAACGAGGTTCCGATTTGTGAACGAGACTGAAAATAAGTTAATCAGTATTAAGGCCATCAGAAACTCAGGATAAACATCATGACCCAGGGAATGGGGGGAAATGTGGAAATCATTCCGAAAGGGAACGATTAAGGTGAACAACAAGAGATGGATTTAAGGGAAGGCAGACACAGAAAGCTGGAGTCATTCAACCCGAGTGCAAAAATCTGGGCTGACCCTCCAGCGGGCAAGATCATCTCTGACCCCTCTCACCCTGGCCACAAAATCTATGTTGAAAGACTGGAGCGACTAGGTTTGTATACACTGGAATTTAGATGGATGAGAGGAGATCTTATCGAAACGTATAAGATTATTAAGGGGTTGGACACGTTAGAGGCAGGAAACATATTCCCAATGTTGGGGGAGTCCAGAACAAGGGGCCACAGTTTAAGAATAAGGGGTAGGCCATTTAGAACTGAGATGAGGAAAAACCTTTTCAGTCAGAGAGTTGTGAATCTGTGGAATTCTCTGCCTCAGAAGGCAGTGGAGGCCAATTCTCTGAATGCATTCAAGAGAGAGCTAGATAGAGCTCTAAGGATAGCGGAGTCAGGGGGTATGGGGAGAAGGCAGGAACGGGGTACTGATTGAGAATGATCAGCCATGATCACATTGAATGGCGGTGCTGGCTCGAAGGGCCGAATGGCCTCCTCCTGCACCTATTGTCTATTGTCTAAAGCTGGAGTAATTCAGCAAGTCAAGCAGCATCTCTGGAGAAATGGAATCGGTGACGTTTTTGGTCGAGACCTATTCCATCTCTCCAGAGGGGCTGCCTGACCCGCTGAGTTACTCCAGCTTTTTGTGTCTGTCTTCGGTTTAAACCGGCATCTGCAGTTCCTCCCCCCGCATTAAGTATTTAAGGGAAGCCGGATATACACACGAGAGAGAACCAGAAAGATATATGAGCATGGGGGAGGGTTGTTAGAGGTGTGAATGAATCGGGCAGAAAGAGATTTATGTGGAACATAAAATATAAACTGAAAATGCAGGGAAAACTTAGCAGGTCAGATCTTTCAGGGGCAGTGTTGCAGTGGTAATTTTTTAGGTGCAGGAGCTGTCACTGTTGCACAGTTGGGCCGAAGGGCACTGTTAAATTCCCGGTTTATTTTGGTTTTATTTTACAGAGGTGCCGGAGCAGCACTCCGGTGGGCTCCGACAGCACTGCACCCCTGTTCAGGAGGCCTTTGATGTGAAATATTAACTCGTGAACTCTGCTTCCTTTCCACATATGCCGCCTGACCTGCAGAGTTTTCCCAGCAGTTTCCACTTTTGTTACGGAACCTGCAGTATTTCTGATTTTCATTTTCTGCCTCTGGAGCATGGGGGCCTGCTTCTGAAGTCTAAAATCGTTGATGTGATGGACTTCTCTCTGGGTTATTGCGAAGAAATCTATTTTCATTGCATAAAGAATAAGCATCTCAACCTGAAACTTCACCTATTCCTTTTCTTCACAGATGCTCCCTGACTCACTGAGTTACTCCATCTTTTTGTGTCTATCTGTGGTATAAACCAGCATCTGCATTTCATTCCTACTCATTGAGGGAATCTTCCCAAGTGGAAGAATGTTTCACCATTCCCAAGCAGGTTGTGCTTCCATATCAGTTGAAGCACATTAACCGAACAGAAGAGGAAAATATTTAATAGGAATCCGAGGGGTAATTTTTTCACACAGAAGGTGGTGGGTGTATGGAACGAGCTGCCAGAGGAGGTAATTGAGGCTGGGACTATCCCATCCTGTAAGAAACAGTTGGACAGGTACATGGATAGGACAGGTTTGGAGGGTTATGGACCAAGCGCAGGCAAGTGGGACTTGGGCAGCTGGGACATTGTTGGCCGGAGGTAGACACAAAACGCTGGAGTAACTCAGCAGCATCTCAGGAGAGAAGGAATGGGCGACGTTTCGGGTCGAGACCCTTCGGGGTCTCGACCCGAAACGTCACCCATTCCTTCTCTCCTGAGATGCTGTCTGACCCGCTAAGTTACTCCAGCATTTTGTGTTTACCTTTGATTTAAACCAGCATCTGCAGTTTTTTTCCCTACACATTGCCGAAGGGCTTGTTTCCACACTGTATGACTATGACTCTAAGGCCAAGAGACGAGATTAAACTGCTGCCATCATCAGGGATCGTTTCTGCTCCGACTTTTTAATCATCGTGCGACACACATAGTCATGCTCTTGCTTTGAAACAATATTGAAGCATGCAATTTATAGCTTAGCTACATAATTCTGAGTTATGAGAAAATACCAGAGGTAATTACAGCTAGGGCTTGCACTGTGAATTATGCAACACGAGGAGTAAATTCAGTATGAACTGTTTTTTTCAATAGGGACAGCCACTTTGGTAGGTCATCTTCCTTTCCCTATAACCACCATTATTGCTGATTGTCTGCTATAACCGAGTAAGGTATTATCGTTGTATAAGTAGTGGTATACCCTAAAACTAAAACCTCTTCTGACAATAATTAAACGTGAGGGAACAATTAATACATTTGTAGATGTAAGTTTGTTCTAAAAGTGTACGCACGATTGAGTGCGAGAAAAGGTTTTAAGCTGCGCGGAGATATTAATGGATCAGTCAAGTGGGAAAAAAATAGCAAATCTAATGCGATACAGAGAAATGTGAAGTGGTATATTGAGGAGGGCAAACAAGCAAACAAAATGCATGATGAACTGTTAAATGTTAAATGCAAATATTGATCTTTTTCTGCCTGAGAGCAGAAAGATAATGTGATTAAGAAGGCCTACAGGATACAGTAAATCCACGTTATAATGGACCATGGTGAGGAGGGGAAGAGGATGGTGTCTGTTATTGCAGATTGTCTGTTATAACTGAGTAAGGTATTATCGTTGTAGAGGGTAGCTCCCCCCCCCCCTCAGTCATGGCTGACCATTGGTGATGCATCCTAGTTGTTGGCTGCTTGCTCCAAACCTCGGCTAGAGCAGCGTCGCTTGTGGCTGAAGAGACCAATGCGGGAGTGACAGTCTCTGTCGCAAAGGTCACATTTGTCTGTTGATGTTGCCCCGCTCCGTTCTCCGTGCACGCTTGTCTGCCGCTGCATTCATCAGTTTCCCTTCCCCCGTTTTGAGATGTTGGTTCAGGGTACTTCTCCACCTCGTGCGGCCAGCTGCAAGGCTCTTCCAGGACTCCACATCGATGTCGAGCGCCCTTCATATCTCTCTTGCAGACATCCTTGTAACGTAGCTGGGGCCGGCCGATGGTTCTCCTCCCAGAGTAGTGTAAGAAAATAACTGTGAATGCTGGTACAAATCGAAGGTATTTATTCACAAAATGCTGCAGTAACTCAGCAGGTCAGGCAGCATCTCAGGAGAGAAGGAATGGGCGACGTTTCGGGTCGAGACCCTTCTTCAGACTGATGTCAGGGGGGGCGGGACAAAGGAAGGATATAGCTCATCCAAAATGGCGGCGCTGCCATAGCAGCTGCGGCTCACCTGCGGTCCATTTGTCTTTGTGTTTTTGTTGTTTTTTTGTCTTAATTGTAGTTGTGATGTGGTGTTTTTGTGTTTGTGTACTATGTGTGGGGGGAGGGGGGAACTGTAAAATTGTAAATATGTGTCCCTTCCGAACGGAGACCCGACCTTTGTTTTCTGGGTGTTGTCTCCGTTCCTGCTGCGGCCTACCATCGGCCCAACTCCTGGAGCTGGCGGCCTCCAGGGCTCTGGTTCGCAGAGCCCGCGGATCGGACTTACCATCAGCGGAGCCGGCCGTCTTTGGAGGCTGCGGGAGCGGCTGCGACTCCCCTTAGGCTCGAGCCGCGTGGATGCCGACATCGGGAGCTCCGGCAGCGGCAGCGGGTTCGCCCGCCCCGGATCGCGGGGCTTGGGTCGCGGACATTTCACCGAACGGCGCGGCCTAAAATATGCCGCGGGATATTTCTCTGCTGGGCGGGGGCTTCAAAGTCGGGAGCCACGACCGCCCCGACGTGCAGCAACAGCAGCAGCGTGTTCGCCCGCCCGGATCGGACTTATCATCAGCGGAGCCGGCCGTCTTCGGAGGCTGCGGGAGCGGCTGGGACTCGCCTTGGGCCGGCCCGCTGCGGACCGTCCGGCGCGGCCTGCAACCACAACAACCTGACCGCGGGAGAAGACGGCAGGAGAAGGGAAAGACATTGTGGCCTTCCATCACAGTGAGGAGAGGACTGGAGGAGACTCACTGTGATGGATGTTTGTTTGATGGATGTTTCTTATTTTGTGTGTTTTGGGGGTTGTGTAATTTTAATGCCTATTTAATGCTTTTATTGTTGGACTGTGGGTGACTGAATTTCGTCCAATATTGGATGACAAATAAAGCTATCTTGAATCTTGAATCTTGAGACAGGAAGACAGTGGGAGATCTGGGAAGGGGGAGGGGAAGAGATGGACAGAGGAACTATCTAAAGTTGGAGAAGTCAATGTTCATACCACTGGGTACGATCAGCTCTCCATAGTGGATGTCTTTTGGAATACGGCCATTCTCCATGCGGTGGACATGACCCAGCCACCGCAGTCTGCCTGAGTAGAGTGTACATACTCGGAAGGCCAGCGCGAGACAGAATCTCGGCATTGGACACTCTGTCTTGCCAGGATATACCCAGGATACACCGGATGCTTCTATGGTGAAAGGTGTCTGTTATTGCAGATTGTCTGCTATAACCAAGTAAGGTATTATCATTGTCTAAGTAGTGGAAACAAACAACTGCAGGTGGTGGTTAATACACAACAAGGCACAAAGTGCTGGAGTAACTCAGCAGGTCAGGCAGCATCTCTGGAGAACATGGATAGGTGACTTTTTTGGGTTGAGACCCTTCTTCAGACTCTCGGTCCAGAACTGGGCCTGGTATCCAAATGAGTTGCTGGCCCCGGTCTGCTGACGGCCAGGGTAAGAGGTGAGGATCGGCGGAGTCAATTGGTCAGTGGTGGGGGAGGGGGCACGAGCTGGATTTACTAAGACCACCTTACATCTCCAACATCACCACCACCCTGTGTCTGAAGTCTGAGGAAGGGTCTCGACCCGAAAAGTCACCCATTCCTTCTCTCCAGAGATGCTGCCTGTCCCGCTGAGTTACTCCAGCATTTTGTGTCTTTCTTCGGTTTAAACCAGCATCCGCGGTTCCTTCCTACATCTGGCTTCCATTCCCCATCTTAAAATGAATTATTTATACAGTTCTTCATTTAGCAAAGACATGAATTATCATCTTTGCTATCGGGACTTAAAGGCCTAAGCTATAGGTGGAGTTTGGGCAATCTAGGACTTTATTATCTGGAGCGCTGAAGAACGAGGGGTGATCTTGTAAACATGTTTAAAATCATGAGTGGAATCGAGGGGGTAAATGCACAGAGACTTTTACCCAGAGCTGGGGAATCAAGAACCAGAGGACATAGGTTGAAGGTGAGAGGGGAAAGATTTAATAGGAACCTGAGGAGGAACTTTTTTACACAGTGGGTTGGTGGATGTAACGAGGTAGTTGTGGCAGGCACTATTCCAAATTTTTAATGGCATTTGGACAGATACATGGATAGGAAATGTTAGAGGGGTAAGGGCCAATTGCGGGCCGGTGGGACTAGTGTGGATGGGGCATATGAGCAAAGATTGGAAAGACTGGGCTTGTATTCACTGGAGTTTAGAAGGATGAGAGGGGATCTTATAGAGACGTATAAAGTTATAAAAGGACTGGACAAGCTGGATGCAGGAAAAATGTTCCTAATGTTGGGGGAGTCCAAAACCAGGGGCCACACCATCTAAGAATAAATTTAAAACTGAGGCGAGAAGAAACATTTTCACCCAGAGAGTTGTGAATTTGCGGAATTCTCTGCCACAGAAGGCAGTGGAGGCCAATTCACTGGATGAATTTAAAAGAGAGTTAGATAGAGCTCTGGGGGCTAGTGGGATCAAGGGATATGGGGAAAAGGCAGGCACAGGTTACTGACTGTGGATGATCAGCCATGCGGCACGGTAGCGCAGCGGTAGAGTTGCTGCTTTACAGCGAATGCAGCGCCGGAGACTCAGGTTCGATCCTGACTACGGGTGCTGCACTGTAAGGAGTTTGTACGTTCTCCCCGTGACCTGCGTGGGTTTTCTCCGAGATCTTCGGTTTCCTCCCACACTCCAAAGACGTACAGGTTTGTAGGTTAATTGGCTGGGTAAATGTAAAAATTGTCCCTAGTGGGTGTAGGATAGGGTTAATGTACGGGGATCGCTGGGCGGCACGGACTTGGAGGGCCGAAAAGGCCTGTTTCCAGCTGTATATATATGATATGATATGATATGATCACAATGAATGGCGGTGCTGGCTCGAAGGGCCAAATGGCCTCCTCCTGCACCTACTTTCTATGTTTCTCTATTGGTCGGCGTGGGTACATTGGGCCGAAGGGCCTGTTTCCATGCTGTATGACTCTCTGATATAACAAGGTATGAGCTGTGCACAAAGGGTGGGGGCAGGATTTGTAAAGAGACACAATTTTTATAAACTTTAACCTTAATCTTTTCACACAGTGTCAGGTTAATTGTGTTACATATCTTGCTAACGCTAATGGGCCGATGATCATCAAACATTCAGTGCTGACCAGTCCTCCAAAACCTCAGAGGAAATGGCATTTAATGTTTGTTTTTCTGAGGCTCCGGGAATACATGTGAGTATTTAGGGGTCAAAATCTTTGCAAAGGATCAGTTCAAGGCAATGCTACTTATCAAATTGGAATCAAGTGTGGTGATTGCAATGTGGTTAACTGTGAATACAGAGTGGCCCCTGACTGTAAATTGAAAATGCCTCATGTCCAAATTAACTCTAAACCACAAATTGTAGTCACATTTTTGGACCATTCTCTTTAAATCTCCAGATTTTGTTTCTCATTACCTCTGTTAACATAGAAACATAGAAAATAGGTGCAGGAGGAGGCCATTCGGCCCTTCGAGCCAGCAACACCATTCATTGTGATCATGGCTGATCGTCCCCAATCAATAACCCATGCCTGCCTTTTCCCCATATCCCTTGATTCCACTAGCCCCTAGAGCTCTATCTAACTCTCTCTTAAATCCATCCAGTTATTTGGCCTCCACTGCCCTCTGTGGCAGAGAATTCCACAAATTCACAACTCTCTGGGTGAAAAAGTTTTTTCTCACCTCAGTTTTAAATGGCTTCCCCTTTATTCTAAGACTGTATGGCCCCTGGTTCTGGACTCCCCCAACATTGGGAACATTTTTCCTGCATCTAGCTTGTCCAGTCCTTTTATAATTTTATATGTTTCAATAAGATCCCCTCTGATCCTTCTTTAGTTCCACCAAAGAAACCAAATCTATGCAGCACTTGATTGTGCCTATCTTTGGTTTAAACCAGCATCTGCAGTTCCTTCCAACACATTTCGACTGCTTCACAGCAAAATCTCCTCAAGGTATGCCTACTTTGAAGAAGTTCCCCTCCTCTCTCCGACGTGATTTCTGCAACATTTTCTCTCGCTGCTATATCTCTCTATATCTCTCGTTTCCCTTTCTCCTGACTCTTAGTCTGAAGAAGAATCTCGTCCTGAAACATCATCTGTTCCTTTTCTCCAGAGATGCTGCCTGATCTCCCGAGTTACTCCAGCATCTTGTGTCTATCTTTGATTCTCACTGTTGCTTTCTCCTCCAGGTAACATACTGAAACCTGTCCACCAGCCTATTTGTAATGCCTGATGTGAACTTCCCCCGCGCATTGCAAAGTAAACAGATGGACTCCCAGTCCTAAAATAAACAGGACTTGTTTGCCCGCCTTTTTTTATTGTAAACACCCAAAACTAAATGAGTTAAGAGTCAGCAGAATTTTAAAAAACGTATATAAATATCACCTTGTTTTCTTTAGTAACTGGGTTGCGTATGTGTTGGGATTCCAAAATCCAATCTGCATTAATAATATCTGCTGATGTTTGCCACAGTTGGTGACTTTGATTCAGCATCACAATAATAATTGTTAACGTATTTGTTGGTTGGGTAGTGGAACCTTTGTTCTATATTTCCTTGCAACATGGAAGGCCATTCGGACTATCTAGTCCATGCTGGCTCACAGGGCAATTCCAATCCCCAACTAATTTTACCAATGTTTAACCAATTCTAACATTAACCTGCATTAGGGACAATTTACATTGGCTAATTAAGTTACTAACCGTTCGAAGAAGGGTCCCGACCCAAATTGTCGCCTGTCCATTCCCTCCCACATGCTGCCTGACCCACTGAATGTTTGATTGATCGAATGAAAGATACACTATTGATCATCTCTTCACACTAGATCTATGTTCTGGTTTGTTTTATGTGGGGGAGTGGGGGTGGGGGAGGGGGTCGGGGGAAACTTTTTTTCAATCTCTTACCTTGCCGGAGATGTGATTGTTTTCCGGATCCTATCTCCGGTCGCTCGGCGGCCTAACATTATATAGCTGGCAGCCTTGCGCGAGACTGACTTTGTGCCCCACCACGAAGCTGTGGACTTACCATCGGAGCCTACGATTCCTTGCCTGGGATCGACGCTCCAACCACGGCCCTAGGATTCCAACATCGGGGAGCTCGACGTCTCGGGAGGAGACTGATGTTGGGAAGCTCCAAAGTCGCAGAAGGTTCGGCTAGCCCCGATTTGAGGTCCGACCGCCTGGCGCGGGGAGCTGAGATCCCCCCGACGCAGGAGCTTGATCGCCCCGATGCGGAGGGCCCGACCACAGCTTACAGGAGCCAAGATCGTCCCGTCAACGGAAGGCTCGAGGCCCCCGACTGCGGGAGAACAAAGAAGGGAAGAAGATTGGACTTTTTTTTGCCTTCCATCACAGTGAGGAATGTGGAGGAGTCACTGCGGTGGATGTTTATGTTAAAATGTATCTTGTGTGCCTTGATGCTTTTTATTGGTATGACCGTAAGGCAAATGAAATTCCTCGTATGTTGCAAAACATACTTGGCTAATAAAGTATGATTATGATTATGATTATGGATGATGTTATCCCACTTTTTCAGCCACTTCCCTACCAATCCCTAAACACTACGGGCAATTTACAGAGGGGCGATTAACCTGCAAACAGGCACGTCTTTGGGATGTGGGAGGAAACCGGAGCACCTGCAGGAAGCCCATACAGACAGCACCCGAGGTCAGGATCGAAGCTGGGTCCCTGGAGCTGTGGGGCGACAGCTCTATGAAGTCCCAGCTGCACGACTGAGTTCAGCAGCATGGACTGTTGAAATGAAGAGCCAGTCAAATCCAGGGAATGTGGCAAGATGAGAGAAAAAGAGAAACACGTGCAAGCGGCGATGAAGTAATTATAATTTAAACTAGACGAAGTGGACCCATTGGGCCCAAACCTCTCCTGCATTGGTGCAGCACCCCCCTCCCCCTCTTCCTCCCCTCCCCACTTCCCCTTCCCCCTCAACCCCCCCTTTTCCACCCTCCTCCCCCTCCCTCCCCCCCCCCCCCCCCACCTCCCTCCCTCCTCCCTCCTCCCTCCCCCCTTAGGAGATAGATTTAAACTTTAAAATGTGAATAACTTTAAAAATATAACAGCGATTTCAATGAAACTACTTGCTTTACCATTAAAGCGACGACGGTGAGTAAGGTGGGCCTAAAATTGTCACGCTATCGTGTACCGTTTTGGCTGTAGTTCGATCACAAATAAACAAACAAGAGTTTTAGTATATAGATGTTATCAAATAGTCATTTTATTTTGTACAACGGGTATCACTGTTTAAGCAGCCTGAATTTTTCAAATGGATTTAATCTACTGATCTGATATTTTTCATTCTTATTCACATCGTGCTGAAACAAACTTTTTAGACGGTTTCAATCTCCCTGACCATTTTGGCATGGTGTAGAAAAAATGAATCCTTCTGTACTCTGTGCACCAAAGAATCGGGTTGCGTATACCTCTCGTTCTTTTGGAAAGGATCAGCACGGGGTAGCTCGGATGTTAAAAGTTTATGAAAAGGCACGTTGTTTAAGTAAGCTTCTGTGGCAAGTGCTTACACCACATGCTAAGAATGTCATAATTTAAGAGGCATCATCTTTATTTGTTGGCCTGCATGCACAAAGCATAGACATTAGCCACGTTCGTATGGCATTGTAACAGTGAGTGTGCGCGCAGGAAGCTTATGAAGGCGTTAGCGATTTCGGAAGCTGTCCATCTAATAGATTGCTCCCACACTCTGCTGGGTCCAGTTGGCCACAGGGTTCACTCTTTTTTTTAAAAAATCTTGTCATTACTTTGCAGATTTGAGAGATCATCCATTTAGTTAACGCCCTTTGGGGATTTGTTTTTTGTTCATTTCACTTTTGTCAGGGAGTATTGCTGAGGTCATTGGGAGAACTGTCCACGGGGGAGGCACTGAACCCAATAATGCCTGCAGAATTAATTAACTTTCAAAGCTTTCATAGCTGGCCGCCTTCTCCTAATGAGAGCTTGTGACATGTTGATGGTATTGTCCATTTCCCATTTTCTCCCCACACCACCCCCAACAACCCAAACTCCGACATTTAGCAATTTGTCCCAGGTACCTGCTGGGTGCACTTGCATGGTAGAAAGAGAGCCCAAACGACAAGAGGGGCCACTTGGCCTTTCTCAGATTCAGCATGGCATCTTCATCAAAACGGTCCGTGCACAGGCAGACGTGGGCACAGATTGTAGGGGGGAAAAAACTGAACTGCAGATGCTGGTTTAAATCGAAGGTAGACACAAAATGCTGGAGTAACTCAGCGGGTCAGGCAGCATCTCGGGAGAGAAGGAATGGGTGACGTTTCGAGTCGAGACCCTTCTTCAGACTGAAACATCACCCATTCCTTCTCTCCCGAGATGCTGCCTGACCCGCTGAGTTACTCCAGCATTTTGTGTCTACCTTTGATGGGCACAGATTGTCAAGCACAAAGAATCCATCAGCAAGAAAAAAGTCCTTTCACTGGCAAAGTTACAGTCATAGAGTCTTACAGCGTGGAAACAGGCCCTTCGCTTTCAATGTTCCATGTACCTATCTAAATGTTTCTTAAATGTTGCAATAGTGCCCGCCTCAACTTCCACCTCCAGTGAGCAGCTCGTTCCATACACCTTTCACCCCTTTGCGTGAAAAACCTAGGATTTCGATTAAATCTTTCCCCCCTCACTTTAAACCTACGTCCTCTGGTCCTCGATTCCCCTACTCTTGGCAAGAGACTCTGTGCATCTACCCCGATCTATTTCATTCGTGATTTTGTACACCTCTATAAGATCATCCCATCCTCCTGCGCTCCAAGAGCGTCCTAGACTGCCAACCTCTCCATACAGCTCAGGCCGTCAAGTCCTGGCAACATCCTCGCAAAGTTTCTCTGCACCCTTTCCAGCTTGACAACATCTTTCCCAGAGCACGGTGGCCAAAACTGAACACAAGGTGACGGATTTGTTTCCACCTGTTCACCATCCCAACACTCAACAGATTTTCAATACCTTCTGGGAGAGAATGCAGGAAGAATATTTAAATTGGTGCCTAATTTGTAAGTGACTCCAGCTTTCAGGCTGCATGTTAAAGCAAGGTGCCTTGTGGTTGGATTGACTAGACTCCATAGCAGATTTTTCAGACTTCCCCCTGACTACCCTGATTAATAATTGTTCTTTAACCAACAGCCCAGAAGATCACGAACACACATCTGCCTGCCCTGGAAGACATCCAGAGCTCCCTTTGCCTGCGGAAAGCATCCTGCATCCTAAAGGACCCATCTCACCCTGCCCATCACTTGTTTGCCCCTCTGCCCTCAGGAAAGCGCTACAGGTCCACCAAAGCGCACACCACAAGACTAACAAACAGTTTCTACCCTAAGGCCATCACCACACTGAACTCTGCACTGAAAGCACATCCCCCATAGACAATATTTATACTGTAAAATACCTACCTTTGTGCAATACTGATATATTCATTTATAATATTTATTTTTATAATGCTACTAGACCAAGTGGACTCGTTTGGCCCAAACCTCTCCTGCATTGGTGCAGTACCATCTCCTCCCCCTCCCCTCCATCCCCTCCCCCTCCTCTCCCCCTCCCCCCTCTCAACCCCCCTTATCCTCCCTCCTCCCCCTCCCTCCCTCCCTCCCTAGGAGACAGATTTAAACTTTAAAATGTGAATAACTAAAAATATAACACCAATTTCAATTAAACTTCTTCCATTAGCACCAAAGGGACGACGGTGAGTAAGGTGGGCTTAATATTGTCGCGCTATCGTGTACCGTTTTGGCTGTAGTTCAGGAACAAACAAACAAACGAGAGTTTCAGTATATGGATTCTGTGCCATATCTTATATTCTGACAATGACCTTCTGAGAGCAGTATCTTATATTCTGATAAGGGTGCATACGTAGGCATAATGTGTATGCGTGTGTGTGAATCTGTGTGTATGTGTCACAGTGTGTGCACGTGAGTGTATGAACAATTTTTAATTTTAATTTTACTGTTATTTTATTGTTATTTTTTATCTTTTACATTTGAGCTCTGCTCAGGCACTGTGCCTGAATTTCGTTGTATGCAGCACTACAATAAAGTAAAGTATTAAGTATTAAATATTACTTAATTGACAGATAACTGTGAGCTCTAGCCAGCCATTAATGATGGCACTATTTATTTGAAAGACACAGCATGGAAACAGGCCCTTCAGCCCACCAAGTACAATGCCGACCATCAATCAACCTTTCACACAAGTTATATGCTATCACATTTTCACATCCACTCCCTACCTACAACACCTTCTGGGAGAGAAGGCAATTTACAGAGGTCCAATTAACTTGCAAACCCGCACGTCTTTGAAACGTGGGTGGAAACCGGAGCACCCAAGGAAACACCTTGCGGTCAAGGGGAGAACGCGCAAACTCCATGCACACAGCACCTGAGGTCAGTAAGGACACAAAGTCTCAGGCACTGTGAGGCAGTGGCTCGATATTTCTTACACCCCATCAGTGACTCCACTGAGTAACTCGGGGCATCCTGGAGTACGTGATTGTTTCTTGTCACAAAATGCTGGAGTAACTCAGGCAGCATCTCAGGAGAGAAGGAATAGTCAAGACCCGAAACGTCACCCATTCCTTCTCTCCTGAGATGCTGCCTGACCTGCTGAGTTACTCCAGCATTTTGTGAAATAAATACCTTCGATTTGTACCAGCATCTGCAGTTATTTTCTTACACTAATTGTTTCTTGTCATGTGGCGTTATGCTTTCAAATTGCTCAAAAATGAATTAGAACAGACTCACTTAGTCCATGGCATACCTGCCACCAGAGAAACAGGCCTCTTTGTTGAAGGGTCTCGATCCGAATGTCATTCATTCCTTGTCTCCAGCTCTCAAGGTGCACACTAATCACAGATGCTGCCACGTTGTCTCTCACTATCCAGATGCAGACCTCCCAACATTTGGTTTTACAAATTCATAATTCTGATGTCCAAAATTCAGAATTTTACATCAAAATTCAGAATATGGCGCGTAATGTAACTTTTCAGCAAGAAAAAAGTATGCACGCCAAATGCGCATGCGTGATGTGCTACATTCATGTGTGAAAAATGACTTATTTCCAACAGTCTGTAGTTCTTGGACTACATGTACAATGTCAGGCCTATCATGAGTATATTCTGCTATTTATAGAAAGGTTAGATAGAGCTCTTAATGATAGCGGAGTCAGGGGGTATGGGGAGAGAGCAGGAACCGGGTACTGATTCTGGATGATCAGCCATGATCACATTGAATGGCGGTGCTGGCTCGAAGGGCCGAATGGCCTACTCCTGCACCTATTGTCTATTGTTATTGAACAGAAATACTTTTTACAACACTAAGAAAAAATTGTTTAGTTTTGTTTTTCCTATTTTGCTTTTTCCTTACACATCCCAATTCTCTTGGTATTGAATAAAAGAACAATGGTCATAAAATGTATGACTAAGTTATGAAGAAAGAGTTTCATTTAAAACTGCACATACCTAATTTAATTGAAGAGTCTGTGACCGCGTTAACAAGGGTCGCAATACAATGCATCGATACTGACCATCCGAAAACAGTCGAAGGTATTTATTCACAAAATGCTGGAGTAACTCAGCAGGTCAGGCAGAATCTCAGGAGAGAAGGAATGGGTGACGTTTCGGGTCGAGACCCTTCTTCAGACTGAAAACAGTCTGAAAACAGTCGGTAATTTCGATCATCTGGCATATATCGAGTGGCCGAATTGACAAATTGAAATTACCGACTGTTTTGCGGAAAGATGTGAGGCGAAATCGGAACGGCGGAAATGAAATAAGAAAGCGGAAAACTTTCCGCCAGGTTTGGAAAGGTTGGGAGGTCTGCAGATGCACTTGAGCAAGTCGTAGAAGGGATATGGGGCCACACCAACGATCACTTGGAATATATAGTAGCGACTGGACGGATACAGGCCATTCAGCCAACTTCTTCAAGCTGATATTTATGCTTCACACAGTCCATCACCGTGTCACACTATTCCTTTCTCCCTAGTCCATGCATTCGGATTCACCAAAAGAAACATTCAAACAGATCCCCACAAAACATTCCCTGTGGAAAAGGCAATTCCACATTTGCAAAACACTTTTCCCAGGTGCACGTTTACGTGAAGTTGGTTTGCTAGAAGCAAGTCTACGCAATGTTACCTTGCTGCCAGCTAAAGTTCAATCGGCCAATGTTACCTTGCTCCCAGGTAAAGTTCTGCACTTTGGCTGTGCTGCTGCCATCAACTCGGAAGGCGCTCATCCCCCGAAGGGTTAAGTGAGACCCACCGAAACCACCTCAAGACACCAAAACCGTATTTTCTTTTCAACAAGAATTCTATCTAGCTAAGTGATCTGATGCAAGACGCCAGGCTTGGAAGCTCTGAAAACGTGCTGTTGTTGTTTCAGGCCACATGTCAACACACAGATGTGCCTCATTTCATTCTCATAAAACTGGAAAATGCAGTCCTCGGTTTGTTTTCTTTCCTTAATCGAATGCTGACAAACGAAAAAGTTGGTGGGTGCCTCTGTCCTTTGAACTGAGCTTTTCTGATTCGCTTTGTGACAAGGGAGTGCAGCCGCTATCTGCCGTTGCAGATCAGGAGCCCTCAGTGCAGCACTGGGACGGGAACAATGATCCCCCATCACCAGGCTGAATATCCTAAATGACCAATTCAAAGAAACCTCTGATAAGATTTCATAACATGCCCAACCAGCTCTGACAGATTATCTCCTGCTCATTTTGTGCAGACTATGAGGCCACAGCAAGTGTGTGTTTAAAAAGATTCCATTTTTGTTTAATCTACTCGAAAATCACCATCCCTAACTCAGGTTTCTATGGGCTTTTTTTTTGTTGAAAATTGTCTCCCTTTTTTTCTCAGGAGACACAAGGAACTGCAGATGCTGGTTTACAACAAAAAAAGGACACAAAGTGCAGAAGTAACTCAGTGGGAGTTACTCAGGCAGCATCCCAAAAGGCAGTGAGGGCCAATTCCCTGAATGTTTTCAAGAGAGTTGGATAGAGCTCTTAATGATAACAGAGTCAAGGGATATGGGGAGAAGGCAGGAACGGGGTACTGATGTGGATGATCAGCCATGATCACGGTGAATGGCGGTGCTGGCTCGAAGAGCCAAATGGCCTACTCCTGCACCTATTGTCTATTGTCTAACTTCATTGACTCACATTTTCCAGAGATGCTGCCTGACCCACTGAGTTACTCCAGTACTTTGGCCTCTTATTAAGTTTAGTTTAGTTTTATGTATTGTCACATGCACCAAGGTACTGTGAAAAGCTTTTGTTGCGAGCTAACCAATCAGTGGAAAGAGAATACATGATTACAATCAAGCCGTCCAGAGTGTACAAATATAGGATAAAGAGAATAACGTTCAGTAAAATCCGATTAAAGACAGTCCGAAGGTCTCCAATGAAGTAGACAGCAGCTCAGGATTGCTCTCTAGTTGTTGATAGGATGGTTCAGTTGCCTGATAACAGCTGGGAAGAGACTGTCCCTGAATCTGGAGGTGTGCGTTTTTACACTTTTGTATCTCTTCCTGATAAGGAGAGGGGAGAAGAGAGAGTGAGCACTGGGGTGAGACTGGTCCTTGATCATGCTGGTGGCCTTGTTGAGGCAAAACAAGATGTTAATTTTGGTTTGTGTGATGGCCTCACCTGCGTCCACAATTCTCTACAATTTCTTGCGGTCTTGGATGAAGCTGTTCCCAATCCGTACTGTGAAGCATCCCAATAAAATGCTTTCTACGGCGCATCTGTAGAAGTTGGTGTGAGTTGTTGGCCTGCCCAGCTAAACATTCCACAATATGGAAGCAGTTAAGGTCTTCTTAAAGTCCATATCTACATTGGCATTTCCCCTTGTTTGACAGACACCTTCATTTGGCATCACGTACTAATGGCACCTTTCCCACCAAAACACAAACTTCAGTCAGTCTGGGCTCTGTGCATTCTCAGATATCCAGCTGTACCGAAGGCCAATCACACTCTTTCATTCTCTCCATCCTCATCTGCAACATAAAGTCTTTCAGAGACGTTAGCACAATAACCTAAACTGAGATTCCAGTCTGCATACTTGCGGCAATGTCGATCGTCAAAGGTCCAGTTGCGAGATTAAATCTGTTTAGTCAGGTTAATGTAAAACATCTCATGACATGATTTCAAAGTGGAGCAGAGACAAAGGTTAGCCCTCAACCAACATTTCAGAAGAGATCGAAACTTAAAGTGCTGGAGAAACTCAGCACGTCAGGCAGCATCTGTATAGGTGATGTTTCGGGTCAGGATCTTTCTTCAGAATGGGTCTGAATTCAGATGACCAGGTTATTACTAATGGCTAAACGCCAATTGGCTGTCACATTTCTTACATTGCAAGAGACGTTGTCCTCCAGAACAGGTTGTAATGTGCTTTAAGGCACCCTGAAAGATATGTAGAAATGCTTTACATAGGTACATGTCTTTTTCATTCTTTTCATGAAAGACGTCTTTGATATGTACCTCAGAGGATGTAGTTGAGGCAGGTACGATAAAAGACACTTGGACAGATACATGGATAGGATAGAGAGATATGGGCCAGATGCGGGCAAATGGGACTAGATAGGATACCTTGCTCGGCATGGGCATGTTGGACCTAAAGGCCTGTTTCCATGCTGTATCACTCGATGTTCCTGGCAAAGCTGCCTTTAATCATTTCAACCAGAGGACATATGTTTAAGGTGAAGGGGGAAAGATTTGATAGGAACCTGAGGGGTAACCTTTTCACACAAAGGGCGGTAGGTGTATGGAACGAGCAGCCGGAGGAGGTAGTTGAGGCAGTTGAGGCAGGAACGATCACACTGTTTCAGAAAATGCAGGAGTAACTCAGCAGGTCAGGCAGCATCTCTGGAGAGAAGGAATGGGTGATGTTTCGGGTCCCGAAACGTCACCCATTCCTTCTCTCCAGAGATGCTGCCTGACCTGCTGAGTTACTCCAGCATTTTGTGATACTTTCGATTTGTACCAGCATCTGCAGTTATTTTCCTACACTGTTTCAGAAGCAATTAGACAGGTACATGGATAGGACAGGTTTAGAGGTATATGGGCCAAACGCAGACAGCTGGGACTAGTGTAGGATGGACATGTCGGTCGCTGTGGGCAGGTTGGGCTGAAGGGCCTGTTTCCACAATGTATGACTCTGTGACTCGAAACAAGAACTTACGCAGTAGGTTCTCTTTTGATGAAGGGTCTTTGACCTTAAGTGTTCATTCAGTTCCTCTCGCTGCAGATGCTTCCTGACCTACTGAGTGTTTCCCGCTTATTACATTTTTATTTTAGTTTTCCAGCATCTGCAGTTTTTTATTTCTTTTGCTAACAACAGCAAACTACATCGGAAATGGCAAATGGCGGGGGGGGGGAAACGGCAAAGCAGAAGAGGACACTTCAAGGAATGCACAGAGAACAGATACGTTCAGTTCAAAATGTGAACGAGGACAATTTGTGAAGAAGAAAGCGAAAGGAAGAAGCATATGGGGGGGAGTGGAGGAACAGGAGTCCAAAAGTGCAGTGGCATTAATTATTTTGTTTAGTCAAGTCAAGTCAAGTTTATTTGTCACATACATATACAAGATGTGCAGTGAAATGAAAGTGGCAACGCCTGCGGATTGTGCTGAACTACAAAACAGAATAGAAAAATTAAAAAAAGACACAACACAAAAAATAAATTAATACAGTAATGAGTCCCTGGTGATATAAGAGTTAACAGTCCTGATGGCCTGTGGGAAGAAACTCCGTCTCATCCTCTCTGTGTTCACAGCGTGACAGCGGAGGCGTTTGGCTGACCGTAGCAGCTGGAACAGTCCGTTGCTGGGGTGGTAGGGGTCCCCCATTATGTTGCTGGCTCTGGATCTGCACCTCCTGATATATAGGTCCTGCAGGGGGGCGAGTGTAGTTCCCATAAAGTGTTCAACCGAACGCACTACTCTCCACAAAGCCTTCCTGTCCTGGGCAGAGCTGTTCCCAAACCAGATTGAGATGTTGCCGGACAAGATGCTTTCTACAGCCCCAGAGTAGAAGCACTGAAGGATCCTCAGAGTGACACTGAATTTCCTCAGTTGTCTGAGATGGTAAAGGCGCTGCCTTGCCTTACTCACCAGTGCGGCAATGTGTGTTGTCCATGTCCATGTCTGCGATGTGGACTCCCAGGTATTTAAAACTGCTCACCCTATCCACAGTAATCCCATTTATCTCCAGTGGCGTGTACGTCCTCGGATGTTTAGCCCTTCTAAAGTCCACAATCAGCTCCTTAGTTTTTGTGACATTCAAGAGGAGGCTATTGTCCTGACACCAGAGTGCCAGATCAGCCACCTCCTCCCGGTAGGCCTTCTCATCGTTATCGGAGATCAGGCCCACCACCACAGTGTCATCAGCAAACTTGATGATGGAGTTGGAGCTGAACCTGGCCACACAGTCATGTGTGTACAGGGAGTACAGTGAGGGGCTAAGGACGCAACCCTGGGGGGATCCTGTGTTCAGGGTGAGGGGGTTAGAAGTATGTCTCCCCATCTTGACCACTTGGGGCCTGACGGTGAGAAAGTCCAGGACCCAGGCACACATTGGAGTGTTAAGCCCCAGTTTCAGCAGCTTCTCAGCAAGTCTGGTGGGGACTATTGTATTGAAAGCTGAACTAAAATCAATGAACAGCATCCTCACATAGCCCCCCTTCTGTCTGTCAAGATGAGAGAGAGCGGTGTGCAGAACCTGGGAGACCGCATCATCCTTGGATTTGTTCGGATGGTATGCGAACTGCAGTGGGTCCATATTGCGAGGGAGGAAGGCACAGATGTGGTTCTTGATCAGCCTCTCGAAGCATTTCATGACCACCGAGGTGAGGGCCACCGGTCGGTAGTCATTCAAACAAGCTGGAGAGGCATTCTTTTGCACTGGTACGATGATGGATCTTTTGAAGCATGCAGGGACCACGGACTTGGCCAAGGAGAGGTTGAATATTGTGGTGAGCACTGGAGCAAGCTGAGTGGCACAAGACTTTAGTACTCGCCCAGATATACCATCTGGGCCTACAGCTTTCCTCGTGTTCACACGCGTCAAAGCCCTCCTCACGTCGTGCTCGGACACCGAGAATGTGTGCACATCCCCAGCGGTGGATCCCCCTCCAGCCTCGCTAGCCAGCACGCTGGCGGTGTTGTTTTTAGACGGTGAGCTAGGGGTAATGTTGCCCGTCTCGAATCGTGCATAGGAGTTCAAGTCATCAGCTAGGGAGGTGCCGGCACTTCCGGTTGAGGAGGGGCTACACCGGTAGTTAGTTATATGACCGGTAGTTAGTTATCAGACTGATCTGTCTGAAGAAGGGTCTCGACCCTTAACGTCACACATTCCTTCTCTCTCTCGAGATGCTGCCTTACCTGCTGAGTTACTCCAGCATTTTGTGTCTACCATAAAAACATATACAGAAGACACATTTTTGTGTACTCATATACTGGATTCTACTTTTACTTCTAATAATAGATTCTACTATTTCCCCAAATTTTTGCCATCCAACTATTTATCCTATTCCATTTTTAATCTACCACAAATCAGCTTCTATTATTTGTTCAGGCAGTGCATTCAAATAACTTGCTGTACAAGAAAATTGTCCTTATTCCCCTCCCTCTGATTCATTTAACTCTGAGTCCACTGGCTGCCAAGTTTTCTGCTGACGGATTAGGAGTTTCTCCTAATTTATTAAACCCCACAGTTTCTCCGTTTAATCTCCGCTTTAAAACAGATCAACCCAGCTTCTTATTAACTACACTCCCTATCCCTGTCAATGTTCCAGTAAATCTCATCTGCCCTCTCCAAGGCCTTGGCCAGCACCAGGAGTAGACACATTCTCTGTCTCTGCCCAATTACACTTTACATCAGTCTCTTTGCGTTGGAAATTCTTGATGAGGGATTTTGCAAACATTGCCTCTTCCATAGCAAATCCCCCAAAACGGTGATTTTATCCTTCACCCCACAGTCCCACCAACCTTGGGCACTGTACTCTCCCTCTTCCAACTGGCTTTATGTAGCCAGGAAACTCATTCTACTAGCATTCGCAGTTCCTTCTTACACAATCTCGTTGTACCCCTCCCTGTACAATGCCAATAAAGATATATTGTATTGTATTGTATTGTAACTCATACTGTATATTTTTGTGTGGACACGAAAGGAACTGCAGTTGCTGGAATTTTGTGCAGTCTGACCTGCGAGTTCCTCCAGCATTTTGCTGTATCTCTTTGTCTTAGTTTCAAATCCTTTCATATCTTCTTCTCGGCACAAATAAGAAATAGCAATAGGAATTGTCCAGACAATCTTTGCCTGCTGATTATTGCCAGCACAACTCCATTCTTCTGTTCCAGCTTCATTTCTCCAGCTAGAGTGAGACCGCGTGGCCACAGGCCCTTCGGCCCAACTTGCCCACACCGACCAACAATGTCCCATCTACACTAGCCCCACTTGCCTGTGTTTGGCCCGTATCCCTCTAAATCTGTCCTATCCATGTAACTGTCCAATTGCTTCTTAAACGTTGTGATAGTTCCTGCCTCAAGTACCTCCTCCGGCAGCTATTCACAAAATGCTGGAGTAACTCAGCAGGTCAAGCAGCATCTCAGGAGAGAAGGAATGGGTGACGTTTCGGGTCGAGACCCTTCTTCAGTCTGAAGAAGGGTCTCGACCCGAAATGTTACCCATTCCTTCTCTCCTGAGATGCTGCCTGACCTGCTGAGTTACTCCAGCATTTTGTGAATAAATCGATTTGTACCAGCATCTGCAGTTATTTTCTTATACCACAGATATGCAAGCTCTTTCCCATGGTACCAATTCCCCTTGGAGCGTAGTCCATTTCATTTCACTGTGTCGACCACTGATCCCAATATCAATTATTTCCTAATTGTCCATTTTTCTTCCCATTGCAAAACTCAGCAAATCAAACCCCAACCTGCTGCCTAATGTTACTTAGTGACAGCCTGATATAGGGAAAGGTTTTTTAATCTCTTCTGTGTAAAATGTCACATTCGGCAGAATATTTTCTGTTTAGACAGAATGATGATTGATTAAACGATTTGTAATACAAAGATTTGCAAATTGGTCATTTTTATCTGGCGTTTATAGTAGACCTGTTCCAAGCAAAACATTCCTCAGCAAGCCAGTTATGTGATTATCAGGACGGAACTGTTATTATACAGTAGGTAAACACAACGAACGTTACATTTTACAGCTCACTATTAGCCAACTAACTAAAAGATGCAGTTTGCAGAAAAGCTAGGCTCTTGGTATAAAATACAATTCATCCGTACTAAAACAGATTTTGATGGTTTAACGTGTAGGAAGGAACTGTAGACGCTGGTTCAAACTGACAATAGACACAAAAAACTACAGTAGCTCAGCGGGACAGGCAGCATCTCTGGAGAGAAGGAATGGGTGACGTTTCGGGTCGGGTCTGAAGAAGGGTCTCGACCCGAAACTTCAGCCATTCCTTCTCTCCAGAGATGCTGCCTGTCCCGCTGAGTTACTCCAGCTTTTTGTGTCTGTCTTTGATGGTCTAACCATGTGAACAGCCATGGTATTGGAAAAGGTGCCATCCCCAGTCAGTATTAAGGACCTTCATTCAGCCACAAGTGTTCAGAAGTGCTACAAATCTTTTGCTCACAATAGACCAGAAGAAGCTGCAGGGAGCCAGAGGTACAATTACAGGTGCTCCCCGGCTTACGATGCTTCGACTTGCGATGGGGCAAACGGCAGCGACCCATGGTGAGCTGCCGCTCGCTTCCGGCCACGTGATCAGGTGTATTAAATGCATTGCGACTTACAATATTTTCGGTTTGCGATGGGTTTCTTGGAACAGAACCCCATCGTAAGCTGAGGAGCACCTGTACAAGGTTTAGAAAACGTTTGGATAAGTACATGATTAGAAAAGGTTTAGTGGGATACTAGACCAACTCGACTGGTTGGGCCCAAGCCTCTCCTGCATTGGTGCATCACCCTCTCCTCCCCCTCCACCCCTCCCCTCCCCCCCCTCGCCCCCTCCCTCCCCCTCCCTCCTCCCCTCCCCCCCCCCCACTCCATCCCCCTCAACCCCCTCTTATCCTCCCTCCCCCGCTCCCTCCCTAGGAGATAGATTTAAACTTTAAAATGTGAATAACTTAAAAAATATAACACCGATTTCAATGAAACTTCTTCCATTAGCACAAAAGGGATGACGGTGGGTAAGGTGGGCCTAAAATTGTCGCGCTATCGTGTACCATTTTGGCTGTAGTTCAGGAACAAACAAACAAGCAAACGAGAGTTTTAGTATTTCGATGGGCCAAATACGTACAGGTATGTAGGTTAATTGACTGGGTAAATGTAAAAATTGGCCCTAGCGTGTGTAGGATAGTGTTAATGAGCGGGGATCGCTGGGCGGCGCGGATTCGGTGGGTCAAAGGGCCTGTTTCCGCGCTGTATCTCTAAAAAGAATCTATAATCAAATGCAGGCAAACTGTGCTAGTTCAGAGGGACATCTTGATTGATATAGATGAGTTGGGTCGAAGTGGCTGTTTCCATCCTGCATAACTCCACAACTTTCCGTACATTTAAAAAAATGGATAGAGAGACACAATGGTCTTTAAATTTATGAAGGCCTTCTGCAGGGTAGATGGTGTGTGGGGTGAGAATAAAACCTGGAGGTCATAAATACAAAATAGTCCCAATTAATTCAGTGAGGAATTCAAGAGAATTGTTTTATATTCATAGAGGAGTTAGAATGGAGACTCCAGTACCGCAGCAAGTAATTAAGGAAAATATAGTAGATGATTGTAAAAGAAAGCTTGCTTTATGATCATCATCATCGGCGGTCACTCGAAGCGAGTGTGACTGTCCTCTCCATAGGGTCGGACGCCCGTGCGTGACTTTGTTTAACGTGGGGAGACTGGTGCACAGACAGCCACCACACGGTCCTTGACATATCTGGCTCAGGATTCAGTGGCATGGAGTCCAAGACGACCGGGGACCCTTTTCTGCTGCAACCTTCATCCATCCGCCTTCCCAGCCGTTGTGACGCTCCACTAAAGTCAGCCATCATCCTCCGCCTGTTCCACCGTTGAGGTCTTGGTTGGATTGGTCGTTGTCAGGGACCTCCCCCTCGACCTTACCGCCATGGGTGACCCCACCAGAAGCGTAGCTCCAGGCGGCATCGCTCTCAGGATCTCAGGATGCAACTCTACAAGACTTTGGTTAGGCCGCATTTGGAGTATTGCGTGCAATTATGCTCGCTCCATTACAGGAATAAGGATTTGGAGGACTTGCAGAGGGTGCAGAGGAGGTTTACCAGAATGCTGCCTGGCTTCAGCTACAAGGATAGGTAGGAGAAACTTGGCTTATTCTCTCTGAAATGTTGAGGGGAGACTTGACGGAAGCATATAAAATTATAAGAGGTAGACAGTCTATCCCCCAGGATAGAAATGTCAAAGATTGGACGGCATATCTATAAGTTGAGTGGAGCAAAGTTTAATGGAGATGTACGGGGTGAGTTTTATTACACCGAGAGTGGTGGGGGCTTGGAAGGATAGTGGTGTTTAAGGGGCTTTGAGTGCGAAGAATAGAGGAATAGGGATCATGTGCAGGCAGATGAGATCAGTTTAACTTGGTGTCATGTTCGGTGCAAACATTGTGGGGTGAAGGGCCCGTTCCTGTGCTGTCGTGTTCTATGTTAAATGCTCAATGGAATTTTATAGTTATGCTGAGAGTGTAAAAGGAAGCTCTTGAGGAACACAAAGTGGCAAGGAGATGGTACGAGGGTTCTATTTACGGACAGCAAATTCTGTGTAATTCTTTGCAGAATTTGCCGGTGAGATGAGGAAGAAAATATAAAGTCACAAAGGGTTCCTAATGAAAGTGCAGATGCAAACACTGGGTTAGATAATTTTCCTCTACTGTGAATTTAGCAACACTCACTGCTCAGAAGCTCCTGTGTACAATAGACAATAGACAATAGGTGCAGGAGGAGGCCATTCGGCCCTTCGAGCCAGCACCGCCTTTCAATGTGATCATGGCTGATCATTCTCAATCAGTACCCCGTTCCTGCCTTCTCCCCATACCCCCTGACTCCGCTACCCTTAAGAGCGCTACCTAGCTCTCTCTTGAATGCATTCAGAGAATTGGCCTCCACTGCCTTCTGAGGCAGAGAATTCCACAGATTCACAACTTTCTAACTGAAAAAGTTTTTCCTCATCTCAGTTCTAAATGGCTACCCCTTATTCTTAAACTGTGGCCCCTGACAACTGACAAGAGTCAGGAGACAATTATTAATATTAATCATTAATTTACAAAGGAAAACAGACACTCAATATTAAACCATTTTGCTGGACAGTGTATTTCACCTCTTGAGTTGTTAGATATCACTGAATTGTCAGATATCACTTAACTGACCCCCAAAGTGTACTTGCATTCATGTCACGATTTTCAGGACTTCAAGATGGTCCAAAACACTTTATAGCAAATCAACCACCTTTGAAGCATTCAACAAATTATCCTCCAACATTTCCGCCACCTACAATGGGATCCCACTACTGGCCACATCTTCCCCTCTCCACCCCTTTCTGCGTTCCCGCCGAAACCCCCTGGTCCACTCGTCCCTTCCCACCCAAACCACCCCCTCCCCGGGTACTTTCCCCTGCAACTGCAGGAGTTGCAACATCTGTCCTTTTACCTCCCCCCTCAATCCCAATTTTATTCAGAGATGACTGTGCATTTGGTCATGAACTCCTGTTCACCGTAGTCAATGGCGACTCTAATCTATTAGCTTTAGGCGGTGCTGATGTCTCATAAGCAGACATGGTGACATCAATATTCACCCCCCAGTGCAATGCAGAACTCCTTGCGGTTGTTCCTACCAGCTGGGTTCAGAACCTTCGACGTTCCTTTATCCCCACCACACCGTACCACAGCTTTTTTACATACATACAATGCAATCCTACAGAATATTTGCAAGTGCTTTCACTTCCATTACTTCCTGAGTAACAGACAGGGCCACCTCTGAACACTAAATGTTGGCTCCAATTAGCAAGGATCCTCCACGAGAAAAAGAATAAATTCTGTCACATTGGCAATGCAGCTCAGAAAGTGCATTGCCTTACGCCCTTCTGCCTCATGCAAAGGGAATTATTTACAAGCAAACTGTAATTAATTGCTTGCACATTGATGCATATGTCACTGCACACAGTTATTCCAGTAAAAAAAAGTATTACATTGTAATGGACTGGGTGTAATTTAGATATTGCTGTGTAAATCTAACCCCAACTCCCTCTGTTGTAAATGGTATACCCTGGAGGGCTCCCCTGTCTACTCTAATCTCCATTTTCCTCAGCGTGAAGTTTCACTGTGATCCAAAAAGGTTTGACAGTAACAAGGGAGGAAGAGCAGACGAGATTTAAGTTTAGAAAGAGATGTTAAACTCCCATTATTTCTGTTTTCAATCAAACTTGAATTTAGTCACTGAGATGTTGGATAAATATTAATAAAAAAAGCACACAACTAGTTGAAAAATTAACCCTCACAATTGCTTGAAACACAAAGACGCTACCGCTGCCGGGAGCGTTGACACCGATTTAAAATGATTGTCAGAAGGACCAGGGGTACACGAGGGCGGCACGGTGGCGCAGCGGTAGAGTTGCCGCCTTACAGCGAATGCAGCGCCGGAGACTCAGGTTCCATCCTGACTACGGGCGCCGTCTGTACGGAGTTTGTACGTTCTCCCCGTGACCTGCGTGGGTTTTCTCCAAGATCTTCGGTTTCCTCCCACCCTCCAAAGACGTATAGGTATGTAGGTTAATTGGCTGGGCAAATGTAAAAATTGTCCCTTGTGTGTGTAGGATAGTGTTAATGTGCGGGGATCGCTGGGCGGCGCGGACCCGATGGGACGAAGGGCCTGTTTCCGCGCTGTATCTCTAAATCTAAATCTAAATCTAAAGGAGATTTTTTTTATTGTGAAAAAGAACTAAGCTGTAGTAATCTGAAGATCCACACAATCAAATTCAATAGTAAGGTTCGAAAGGTTATAGATCTGTAGGAGCTGTAGAGATGTGAGAAAAGGGGTTGGAGAAAGTGAAACAAATTGCTGTTTCAAAGAGCTGGCACAAGCTCGGAGGGTTGAATGGCCTTCTCCGCAGCAGGACTCTATGCTTACACGGGAGAGAAGGAATGGGTGACATTTCGGGTCGAGGCCCTTCTTCAGTCTGAAGAAGGGTCTCGACCCGAATCGTCAGAAGGGCCTCGACCCGAAACGTCACCCATTCCTTCTCTCCCAAGATGCTGCCTGTCCCACTGAGTTACTCCAGCATTTTGTGTCTACCTTCGATTTTAACCAGCATCTACAGTTTTTTTTCCTACTCTATGCTTGCACGTTAGTCAATGTACAAGGAGAAATAAAAACAATATTTAGATCCAAGTTCCTCCCAAGACAAGTCTGAACAAAGCCTCTACTCTCCATAAGTCTGATAATATCTGATGCCAACTGGCCTGGTGTTTCTCCAGGGCTTTTCATCCTTTTAACCCTGATTATACCGCACCTAGACGGGCCATTCTGCCCAAAAAGATTATTGGTGGTCATGCTCCCAAGAACCTCCTTCCAACGACTCACACATCAGCTTACTTGTATCTTTTTCCCCTCACATTTTTCTGGTTTCCCATTAATGCTCCTTTCGCCCTTCTACATTCACCTCCACCACGCCCTGTGGGAGACTTTCACATTCTCTGGAGAATGAAATTTCATCTGATTTCTTTCTGGATTTGTTTCTGATTGTGTTGCATCTTTGGCCTCTCGTTCTGGTCTCCCCAAAAGTGGAAACACCGCCTCTGCATCAAATAAAAAAAACATCTTTGGTCACCCCTTTCTGCCTTTCCTTTCCTGGACGAAAATATCCACTGTTCCGTTTTTTTCCTGAGAGGTCATAAGGTCCTAAATGAATGGAATAGAATTAGGCCATTCGACCCTTCAGGTCTACTCCACCAATCAATCATGGCTGATCTATCTCTCCCTCCTAACTCCATTTTCCTGCCTTCTCCCCTTAACCTGTGACACCTGTACTAATCAAGAATCTATCTATCGCTGCCTTAAATCTATCCACTGACTTGGCCTCCACAGCCTTCTGTGGCAAAGGATTTCACAAATTCACCACCCTCTGACTAAAGAAATTTCTCCTCAACTCCTTCCTAAAAGAACGTCCTTTAATTCTTAGGCTATGACCTCTAGTCCTAGACTCTCCCACTAGTGGAAACATCCTCTCCACATCCACTCTCTCCGGGCCTTTCACTATTCTGTACGTTTCTATGAGGTCCCCCCCCCCTCATTCTTCTAAACTCCAGCGAGTACAGGCCCAGTGCCGACAAACGCTCATCATAGGTTAAACTACTCATTCCTGGGATCATTCTTGTAACCCTTGTGGTTTTGGTTATGTGCATGTCTTTTTTCTCTCCAGTTTTCTTAATGTACCGGGGAAATAATAACTGGGTAGGTCCACCAGTGTGGTCTAACCAAAAATCTACAAGTTTAACACAATTTCTATGCTTTTGGATCTGTTCCCCTAGAATGAAAAAATAGGTTGCCGTTTTTAAAACTGGCCTTAACTGGAGGGATTTGTACATCTGCAGTTCTGAATCCCTCTGAGCCATGACCTCCACTCCATTCCTCCCCAACCCCCACTTCAGACTCTTATGTTCTGTGACTTCCTTATTCCCTCTACCAATGTGCATCATTTCACATTTATTGTCGGTACTGACTGGGTGTAATTTATTCAATGCTCGTTTGCAGTCCAAGTGGAATGAAGGATAATTGGGAGTGAAATATACCTTTATGGGTAAACCTTGAAAAGGTCAACCATTTTACGCTGCCATCTAAAAGAACACACTACTGCCTTGCACCGTTTATGAAAAAGCATGTTGGGGCTGGCTTTACGATCCCAGTGGCATTTCACTTACAGGGACCGGATATGGAGAGGCTCATACTTCATGGTGATTCCTCTGTGCACTGAGGGAGTATGTTTATTAGTGCATTATGCCTCTGCAGTCCCCTTCCCATCCCCAAGGAGACATGTTGGAGGTCACTCTCCAGGCCGTGCAGTCAACTTCGATCATCATTCTCTGAGAAAAATGCAGTGACATCCCGGGTTACATCCTTGGTTTGTCCTCAAGGAAGTGCTTGACTTCTGCTGACACTTGCCTACCCACGTGACACCATAAATAGTGCCTTCCTTTATGTATTTCAGATCGAATCAAACAACACGGTCTATTCAGCCACAGATTCTATGTTGCCTCTTTGTCAGTGATCTAATTGCCTCCTCTACCCTGCTCTTTCCCTATTGCTATGTACACCGATCACCCAAAACATCATGACCTGATCAGCCAAAACATTATGACCACCTGCCTAATATGCTGTTGGTCCTCCGTGTGCAGCCCCATATGCAGCAGGGTGCGATGCACTGTGTATTGGGCCACATTCCTCCCGTGACCACCATTAACATTTTCTGTTACTTGTGCCACAGTGGACCAGGCGGGATAGCCTTCGTTGCCCTCGCGCATCGATGAGCCTTGGGCGCCCAACACCCTGTCTGTCGCCGGTTTGTGGTTTGTCCCTCCTCCGACCACTGTCGGTGGGTACTCACCACTGCTGACCGGGAGCACCCCACAAGCCTTGCTGTTTCAGAGATGCTCTGACCCAGTCGTCTGGCCGTAACAATTTGGCCCTTGTCAAAGTCGCTCAGGTCTTTACTCCTGCCCATTTCTTCTGCATCCAACACATCAACTTCAAGAACTGACTGTTCACTTGCTGCCTAATATATCCCACCCCTTGACAGGTAGCATTGTAACAAGATAATCAATGTAATTCACTTCGCCTGTCAGGGGTCATAATGTTTTGGCTGTTCGGTGTACATCCATAGTTGTTCTGGATGTTTCTCCTGTAAGTTACGATGGAATCTGCTTCTGCCACATTTTCAGACAGTGCTTCCTGGATCACAACTACTTAACAAGGTTAAGGTCTCCTCATCTGCTCCCTGACTCATTTACCAACTGTCTTTAATCTATGGTTATTGCGAATATTCTGGTGTATCTATGTATAATTCTCTTCATCCATGCTATCAAAGCAATATGATCCCTAGTTCCTCTATTTAGAACAGGGGTGGCACGGTGGTGCAGCGGTAGAGTTGCCGCCTGACAGCGAATGCAGCGCCGGAGACCCGGGTTCGATCCCGACTACGGGTGCTATTTGTACGGAGTTTGTACTTTCTCCCCGTGACCTGCGTGGGTTTTCTCCAAGATCTTCGGTTTCCTCCCACACTCCAAAGACGTACAGGTATGTAGGCTAATTGGCTTGGTACATGTAAAAACAAATTGTCCCTAGTGGGTATAGGATAGTGTTAATATGCGGGGATCGCTGGTCGGCGCGGACCCGGTGTGCCGAAGGGCCTGTTTCTGCGCTGTATCTCTAAACTAAACTAAACTAAACAAGCGAAGTCTCTTCTCACAACTGAACTCTCTTATACTTGGTATCATTTCAGCAAGTTTCCTATGATCTCTTTCCAAGAAAGAGAAAGCATGATGACAGGCAACCTGTACTACATCTTCGCTGACACCACTGCAAAACAGCCAACAGATTAACAGCGGTATTGTGAATTCCTCCCTTTTGAGGATAAATAATTTCCACGTTGCATTAAACAATGTGCTGGAGGAACTCAGGCAGCACCTGTGGTGGAAATGGATGGGCGATATCATAGGTCGGGACCCTTCTTCGGTCTGACAAAGAGTCCTAACCGTCATCTGTCCATTCCCTGCCCAGATGTTGCCTGACCTGCTGAGTTCCACCAGTACTTCGTTTTTTGCTCCAGAGTCCAGCGCTTGCAGTTTCTTGTGTCTCCATTTTACTGTGTGGCAACAGCAGTAATCCAGCCAAGATCACTGCGTAGGCGGAGCAGGACTCATGAGTCCAGATTTACATCTTGAGATCCACTGTACACCAGAGCTTCTGTTTGCCACACCTGCAGGCTCATCTTAATTTCAATATCAACATGATATACAATGATTTTAATGTGGTCAATTATTCAAACAAGGAGCATTATCAGACAAATTATAACACCCAACAATAAACGGAGATATCGAGATACAGGCAAACAAGAATTTAGCTAAGAGGAAGATTTGAAAGAAACATCTTAGAAAGAGGTTGAGAAGATTTGGGAGGAGACTTCAAAGGTACGGTCCAGGCAGCTGAAGAAAGGGTGCCAATGAAATCAATTCATTTGGTACGGGAGAGAAAATACCCTTAGACTACTTGGGAGAATAGTTTTAATTTAGTTTTAAAGATACAGTGCGGAAACAGGCCCCTTGGCGCACCGAATCCACGCTGTCCAGCAATCTCCCATACAGCTGATCTATCCTACACACTAGGGACAATTTACAGAAGCCAATTAACCTACAAATCCGCACATCCCTGGAATGTGGGAGGAAAGTGATTTACCCGGAGAAAACCCACACAGTCAAAGAGAGAACGTACAATCTCCGCACTGGCAGCACCTGTAGTCAGGATCGAACCCGGCTCTCAGGCGCTGTAAGACAGCAACTCTACTGCTATGCACATCTTTAAAACAATCGAATGCAAGAAATATCAAGACATGGTCTCAGGTAACTAAGAAGCAATTTAGGTGATGGGAGAAAAACAGTTGATTAAGTCTGAAGAAGGGTCTCGACCCGAAACGTCACCCATTCCTTCCTGAGATGCTGCCTTACCCACTGAGTTACTCCAGCATTTTGTGTCTACTTTCGATTTAAACCAGCATCTGCAGTTTTTTTCCCCTACACTAGTTGATTAAGGAATACTGTAAAGGGCCTGCCAGTGAAGCAATTGGATCTAAGATCCAAGTATGTGGAGAGCTTGTTATTTTACATGGTACTGTACAGCAGGATGTCAGTTGTATAGAGCGTTAGAACTGATGCAAAGTCTCAACATTGACAATTAAATCCCCCCAACCTACATAGAGTTCCTTGTTTGTTTATTGCTGCAGTACAGCGAAATCTTGCTCATTCAATTGATGGAGCTGTTCCCAAAGAAGCACTTCAAAGTTGGAGATGCCAAGAGCAGTAAAGTTGACACTATTTGAGATGTCAACATAATTATTAACCTTCTAATGGCCAAAGTGTTCGAGCGGATCTACAACATAGCAACATATCTCAGATTGCTGCAAAGCAGCGATTATCATGAAATATCATCGCTGCACGGTGGCGCAGCGGTAGAGTTGCTGCCTTACAGCGAATGCACCGCCGGAGACTCAGGTTCGATCCTGACTACGGGCGCCGTCTGTACGGAGTTTGTACGTTCTCCCCGTGACCTGCGTGGGTTTTCTCCGAGATCTTCGGTTTCCTCCCACACTCCAAAGACGTACAGGTATGTAGGTTAATTGGCTGGGCAAATGTAAAAATTGTCCCTAGTGTGTGTAGGATCGTGTTAATGTGCGGGGATCGCTGGGTGGCGCGGACCCGGTGGGCCGAAGAGCCTGTTTCCGCGCTGTATCTCTAAATCTAAAAAAAATCACCCCCATGCCACAGACGGAGATATTAGGACAGGTGGTCAGATGGTGGCGCAACGGTACAGCTGCTGCCTTACAGCACTTGCAGCACCGGACACGCAGGTTCAATCTCGGCTACGGCTTATTGTCTGTATGAGGTTGCATGTTCTTCCCCGTGACCTGCGTGGGTTTTCTCCGAGAACTCCGGTTTCCTCACATTCCAAAGACGTACAGGTTTGTAAGTTAGACACAAAATGCTGGAGTAACACAGCGGGACAGGCAGCATCTTTTCCTACGCAGGTTTGTAAGTTAATTGGCTTGGTATAAATGTGAACGTTTTTCCTCGTGTGGGATAGTGTTAATGTGCGGGGATCGCTGATCAGTGCGGACTCAGTGGGCCAAAGGGCCTGTTTCCATGCTGTATCTCTAAAAATAAAAATAAATCTAATTAAGAGTCCGCAGCTTGTTTGTGCATTGCAGGTTCCGAGTTAAGAACTTGTCTTGGGTCATTAAATGTGCCACCATGAATTGTGAGGAACATGCACTGCACGCAAGATAAAATGCAAGCTCTCCCTACCTTCTTTGACTGTTCCAGGAAAGCCTTCTTGATCTCTTCCAGTGTGGCATCTGGTTTGATTCCAAGGACAGCGTAGTGTGTGGTACTGCTGAACCTAGGCAAATTGGAAGACAAGTTACCTGGGCTGATATTGGGTTATTCTAACTGCTGCAACATGGACGCAGGCGAAATGTTGGGCACCTCGCAAATGAGTACATTGAGGGTGTGATCCTCAAACCAACTCTGCTGCACCCGCGCTCATTTTTCATCTTCCCTCTCTCCATTCACCTATATTCCTTTCTCGAGCTTCACAATTCATTCCTCTTATATCCTTATCTCATACCACCTGTCCTTATATATCTATCCTTTATCCAATCATCTGCCTATCAAACCCCCGCTCACCTGTATCCAGCAGTCACTTACTAGGCTTTGTCCTGCCCCGCCTCTCTTCCAGCTTTCTATTCCCCCTCCCCCAAAGCACAATCTGTCTGCAGAAGGGTCCCGAGCCAAAACATCACCTATCCATGTTCTCCAGAAATGCTGACTGACCCTCTGAGTTACTCCCGCATTTTGTGCCTTTTTTTGGCAAACCAGCATCTGCAGTTCCTTGTAACTCTTATCTTTGTGTTTTATTGGCGTGACAGAGGGACCAAGTGCTTTCTTTCATACATGAAAAGGAAACATCTGGGACCATTAATACAATACAATACAATATATCTTTATTGTCATTGTACAGGGGTACAACGAGATTAGGAATGCGCCTCCCATACGATGCAATAATTTAATTAATTTAAACAACAGCAACCCAACGAAACAAATTGTGACAGTTTTAAGACAGAATAAAGTGCAAGTAGATCTGTGCCGGATCACTGTGCGATGTGACCATCCGGCTCAGCAGGACCGGTTCATAGCAGCTATGGGCCTAGGGATAAAGCTGTTCCTGAGTCTGGAGGTGCGGGCGTAGAATGCCTTGTATCGTCTGCCCGATGGAAGGAGTTCGAACAGACTGTTGCAGGGGTGTGAAGAGTCTTTGTGGATGCTGGTGGCTTTTCTGAGGCATCATGTGTTGTAGATGCCTTCCAAGTCTGGTAGCTGTGTTCCGATGGTCCTCTGAGCTCTATGGACTACCCGCTGAAGACCTTTCCTTTCTGCCTCAGTGCAGCTGAGGTACCACACAGGGATACCATGCGTTAGGATGCTCTCTATGGTGCAGAGGTAGAATGTCATCAGCAGCTGTTGGGGTAGACCAGACGTTTTCATTGTTCTTAGGTAGAACAGTCGTTGCTGTGCCTTCTTGACCAGCGCAGCAGTGTTATTGGACCATGTTAGGTCCTCCGAAATGTGAGTGCCCAGAAACTTGAAGCTAGACACTCTCTCCACACTGTCCCCATTGATAGAGATCGGGGCATATTCCTCGTTATGTGACCTACGGACGTCTTCCCTTGACCATCTCTTATTGATTACAAGGTAGTTTGTCCAAAATCTTGGAGCAGATGACCTCCAGTTTCATCTGCAGGGAGCACAAGGCCATGAAATCATAATGTTTACAGGACTTTTGTTTTACAGAACTTGGAAAGAGATTCTAGGTAGAAATTATGAACTTCATCACTCCATAACAATTTAATCACAAAACTCTTCAGTTTTCTTGCAGTATAAACATATTATTCCAGTTGCTATAGAAACATCGGAGTACAGATACACAGCTCGTAGATTAGAGGATCCAGTTTGGATTCCTGGTCAATGTTAACTTGGTTCATCTCAATTGGGCAGCCGCTGGGAAAGGCACCATGGCTCAGCTTGCACTTAGTGACAGAGATGAGGCTTATTGTTCTCATTCACTGCCCGGTGATAGAAACATAGAAACATAGAAACATAGAAAATAGGTGCAGGAGTAGGCCATTCGGCCCTTCGAGCCTGCACCGCCATTCAATATGATCATGGCTGATCATCCAACTCAGTATCCTGTACCTGCCTTCTCTCCATACCTCCTGATCCCTTTACCCACAAAGGCCACATCTAACTCCCTCTTAAATATAGCCAATGAACTGGCCTCAACTACCTTCTGTGGCAGAGAATTAAACAGATTCACCACTCTCTGTGTGAAAAAAAAACTTTCTCATCTCGGTCCTAAAAGACTTCCCCCTTATCCTTAAACTGTGACCCCTTGTTCTAGACTTCCCCAACATCGGGAACAATCTTCCTGCATCTAGCCTGTCCAACCCCTTAAGAATTTTGTAAGTTTCTATAAGATCCCCCCTCAATCTTCTAAATTCCAGCGAGTACAAGCCGAGTCTATCCAGTCTTTCTTCATATGAAAGTCCTGCCATCCCAGGAATCAATCTGGTGAACCTTCTCTGTACTCCCTCTGTGGCAAGAATGTCTTTCCTCAGATTAGGAGACCAAAACTGTACGCAATACTCCAGGTGTGGTCTCACCAATGCCCTGTACAACTGCAGCAGAACCTCCCTGCTCCTATACTCAAATCCGCTCGCTATGAATGCCAACATAGCATTCGCTTTCTTCACTGCCTGCTGCACCTGCATGCCTACTTTCAATGACTGGTGTACCATGACACCCAGGTCTCGTTGCATCTCCCCTTTTCCTAATCAGCCACCATTCAGATAATAGTCTGCTTTCCTGTTCTTGCCACCAAAGTGGATAACCTCACATTTATCCACATTATACTGCATCTGCCATGCATTTGCCCACTCACCTAACCTATCCAAGTCACCTTGCAGCCTCCTAGCATCCTCCTCACAGCTAACACTGCCCCCCAGCTTCGTGATCATCCGTGAGAGATTAAACATCAGGGAGAATAGGGCCAAATGTAGCCGCGATGGTCTCCTTTCCCCATAGCCTCAAATGAAAATAGGTTGTAAAGAAGGTGGCTGCTGTCTATGCAGTGTTAACCAATGACACCACAAGAGTTAAATACTGCAGTACAAATATATAAACTATGGTTATGGTTCCTGGAATGTAGAAAGTTCAAGGCTGAGTGGATGGAGGCTTTTGAAAGAGAAAGCTAAAGAAAATAAGTATTTTTGCTGATGGGAGGAGTCCAGAATAAGGGGACATAGCCTCTCAATCACGACCAGGGAATTTAGAAGTAGCTCGGAAACACTTCTTCATACAAAGGATGGCAGATGTTTGGAACTGTCTCCCACAAAGGCTGCAGATGTGTGCACAATCAATAAATTTAAATCTGACACAGATAGACTTTTTTAACCAGAGGGACTTGAAGCCAAAGCATGTGGATGGAGTCACAATGCAGTTAGGTCATGACTGCACTGAATGATTGTAGGGGCTCGAGGGACTGGGGCCCCTCTCAATATTTCAGGAAAATGGGAGAATATTGGCAGAAAGCAGTTATAGTACTCTTCTGATATTTGAGGAAAATGTAATAGATTTTGATAAGTAGAACTTACCTGGTCCCACTGTGTCATTTCTGCTCACCAGCAATCAATCTCTGATATTAGATATTAGTGGCAACAAAACGTGTTGCCACCTCACACCCCGATTGAGCAATAGGATGTACAGGCAGATGTTGCCCAATGCTGCTTTGTTAGTAACTGCTAACAGATTGATCCTGTGCTAAACACAAGCTGTCGCTGCATCAGTAGATGCATGAAACCTACCAAGGCTGACAACATCTACCGACTCTCTGGCATTGCACGTCCTGGAATCAGAAGAGCTGTAGCCAGTCAAAACGAACGCCAAAAAGAAAAATGTTCCCAATGTTGGGCGAGTCCAGAACCAGGGGCCACAGTCTTAGAATAAGGGGGAGGCCATTTAAAACTGAGGTGAGAAAAAACCTTTTCACCCAGAGAGTTGTGAATTTGTGGAATTCTCTGCCACAGAGGGCAGTGGAGGCCAAATCACTGGATGGATTTAAGAGAGAGTTAGATAGAGCTCTAGGGGCTAGCGGAATCAAGGGATATAGGGAGAAGGCAGGCACGGGTTATTGATTGGGGACGATCAGCCATGATCGCAATGAACGGCGGTGCTGGCTCAAAGGGCCGAATGGCCTCCTCCTGTACCTATTTTCTATGTTTCTATGCCTCAGACAATCAGAGGATGAAAGACACCCCCTACATGACCACCCTTTGCTACCTCAGCGTTTGAAATCACGCAGAGGTTTCCTCTCTTCTGTCCATCCCCTGGACTGCAGTGCATCGTCCAGAAGGCTCAAACTCTGGGAAGAGTGACTAGAAAAATCTCCGGAAAACACCCACATGGCAATCGACCCCTCTGAGAAACTCCCACCAGGTTCCGACCAGCCGTGGATAACCTGGCGCAGTCTCAACGGACTGCAGACAGGCATGGGGAGGAGCAAATCGAACATGCTGAAGTGGGGATATATTGAAGATGCGGCAGACTGCAAGTGCGGGCGGGGGCTTCAGACTATGGAACATCTCCTGAGCTGTGACGTGCTGCATGACACATGCACTGTAAAGGATCTTGCAGAGGTCAACGACGTGGCACTAAAATTTCCTTGCTATTGACAAAGTTGTGTGATGACACAAAATAATAATAATAATAGTAACTGCGAGGACAGTTTAGAAAGAACAACTGGGACCTGAGGACGGGTCATGACCCAAAACGTCATCTTCCCATTTGCCTACACAGATGCTGCCTGACCCGCTGAGTTCCTCCAGCACTTTGTTTTCTTTCTGCTCGACAGATTCCAGTCCCACTTAATTTTAGTTTTAGAGATACAGCCCTTCGTCGCACTGAGTAGGTGCTGACCATCGAGGTTCTATGTTAGCCCACTTTCATATCCTACACACTAGGGGCAATTAGCCTGCAATTAACCTGCAAACTTGCACATGTTTGGAATGTGGGAAGAAACCGGAGCACTCAGAGAAAACCAACACCGTCACAGGTAGAACGTACAAACTCCGCACAGACAGCACCCGCAGCTAATATCGAATCTTGGCCCCTGGTGCTGTGAGGCAGCAGCTTTACCATTCCACCATTGTGCTGCCCATAAAAATGTACTACTTTAAATGTATGGGAAGGTCAGAGGTAAGATGGGAGAGGTTCAAATAACCAATAACCATTCAAGTATATCGTTATTGGTGTAAGATTATTAAGCCAGATGGAAACATAGGAACAGGTCATAACTCCACCTTCCCGTCTCAGTTTCCTAAAACTCAAAATCTGTGCTGAGCAAAAATCCATCAATCTGAATTTGGAAGTTGCCAGATGAATTCAGTGAAACACGGAGTGTGAATTGTGAAAGGTCATTCCTTGCTCTAGGCAACTGCATTATGTCTTGTGCTTTTGGGTCTAACCAGAAGGTTGCTGGTGTCTACCACGATACACACCAGCAACTACTGCTTTGTTCCTTTTGAACATGATATTTGTCTTAAAGAGATTCCTGCACCAAAAAGTATAATGTTTGTTCTGCAATGAATCTTTTAGTTTATTGGTTTAAGTACATTTCTTGACTGCTTTAGAGAGCATGAATACATACTTTACACAGGTTTCATTTGATGACTGATCCCAATGGATCAATGAAAAGTGAAATGGATGTTTCAGTATGTGAAACAACACATTAGGTTCTCAAAGGAACAAGAATGAGCTTCGTTTAACATTTTCTTAAAATTCGCAATAAAGTGGCAGGGGGCGAGTTTCCATCCTATAATCCTCCATGCCCTTGTTACTGAGCTCAGACATCTGGTTACCACGACCATTGCGATCATGGAGTACATTGGTACCAGCAAAGAAGGAAAAACTTCCCTGAAACCGAAGGTAGACACAAAATGCTGGAGTAACTCAGCGGGTCAGGCAACATCTCTGGAGAGAAGGAGTAGGTGATGTTTCGGGTCGAGACCCTTCTTCAGACCAGGGCATTTAGAAGTAGCTAGAAAACACTTCTTGATACAAAGGATGGCAGATGTTTGGAACTGAAACCGATACATCTCCAAGTTCGCTGTTCACGCAGAACCCAGTAGGGGTGATGAAAGTTACTGGCTGTTACTCACCTGTGCAATGCTGTGAAGAATCTCCAGGAGGATAATCTGCACCGTTGACAACACTTGCAGGCTAATGTCTGGGCATTCAGCAGCATCTCACACGGTTACCCCAAGAGATTTCCTCTCAACCTGGTAAATGAAAGTAATAACAGTAATACTTAGTAATTAAAACATAGAACAGCGGTAGAGTAGCCCCCCCTCAGCACTCTATGGGGCAACAGCCTAGATTGTTGTGATCAAATCTCTGGAGTGGGATTTGAATCCACAACTTTCTGGTTCAGAAATTCATAGTCCAATCCATTGTTAAAAGTCATCTAATTTAGTGGTCTCTGGCAACAACAGTAATAATCCCTTTTTATTAAAAGACGTCGACAAAGATTAATAGGCATGCAGCATAATAATAAAATCATAAATTACCCATGAACACATCATGAGACACAATAAATCAAAAGAACAATCAACCTTAACATAAATTAATGACAAATTCTGTATAGACTGTATACCTTGGTCAGAAAATGTTCCAGCCAGCGCGGACGTGAGCTACAGTAGTCCCTGCTTTCCATTGTGATGAAAACAAAGTTCACATCACTGGTACATTTCAGTTTAGTTTGTACGGTTAAATACATGCCTTTAGGAGTAATGTCCTTGAGAGGGCTAGAGATTAGTAAACTGGAAGCTGCAATAAGTTTCTGAACTTTTACCGTTTTCCCAGTACCAACATTTCAGTTTAGTTGTACAATTAAATATATGACTCTTAGGAGTGATATTCTTTAGAGCAGCGTTTCTCAACCGGGGTTCCCAGGAACCCTAGGGCTTCGCGAGAGGTCGCTAGGGGTTCCGAGAGAAATAGTGATAAACAGGCTAATCATATGTAAATGCATTTTTGAGTCATTTTTGTGATTAATTTCATGTCTTAATTTTATTATACACGTACGGCATATTCTTGGAAAATTCTTGGGTATTATAATAAAGTCTCCAACCTGTTATATCATTTAAATTTAAGTTTAACTTTAAGTTTACAAAAGAGAAAGAGATTAATAAAGATACATAATAATTTTTATGTAGGGGTTCCCTGAGAGATGAAAATTATTTCAAGGGTTCCGCAAGGGTAAAACGGTCGAGAAACGCTGCTTTGGAAGGCTAGAGATTAGGAAACTGGAAGCTGCGCTGTTTATTAAAAGCACAAAAGGGGACCCGAAGCCTCGGACACAATGCCTTCCATAGTTCAATAGACTCCAACACATACTGCCTCAGTCTATGTTTGATGTGTGGCTCCCGAACAGGCAAACATTTCGATCATAGAACAGTACAACACAGGCACAGGTCCTTCGGCCCATGAGGTCTGTGCCAAACATGGCACCTACTTAAACTAATCCCTTCTGCCTGCCTGCATGTGTTCCATATCCCACTGTTCCCTGCATATTGGTATGCCTATCTAAAAGCCTCTTTAGTGCCATTGTTTTACCTGCCTCCACTACCACCTCTGGCAGCACGTTCCAGGCACCTGCCACACTCTATATGTAAATGCTTGCCCTGTAAATCTCCTCTGAAGTTTCTGCCACTGACCTTACAGCTGCGCCATTTACTATTTGACATTTACAAAAAAAATCTGAAATCTTTTCAATAATGAGCACCAGCTCCAGAAGTGAAAGGCAGGTTTTAGTTTATGACATTTTTTTAACTTAATTTACTTAAAGGTTTTTTAATCATTTTTTTGCATTTGAAAAAAACCCCACTCGAATAAAAGTGTTTTTGTATTCGTTTTTGAATGTTTCTGAATGGTGACAGTTTTTCAATAGCTTTGACAGCTAGCCAAGACAGAGAAATTGATTATCTACCCATCTAATTTTTCCTTGCATTCTTGTGGACAGGGCTATTCCACTCCCACGGTCAGGAAATTCAAAATCATGACGAAAATCTAAAACACTACAAAACAATTTTCAAGGGTTGCAGCAGGTTACTCTAGGCCCTGGTTAGCAAAGATCCCCAGGAGTGAAGAACCAAGGGTAAACGTAAGAAAATAACTGCAGATGCTGGTACAAATCGAAGGTATTTATTCACAAAATGCTGGAGTAACTCAGCAGGTCAGGCAGCATCTCAGGAGAAAAGGAATGGGCGACATTTCGGGTTGAGACCCTTCTTCGACCAAGAGTAAACCATTTCTGACAGACTATTTGAGAAAAAGGGAAAGAAATGTTAACTTTAGCCAACATCATTAGAACTGGTGAGATAAAGCTAATTGATTGCAACTCCCCAACCGTTAGACTGGAAAATTACCTCTGGTCGGTTACACACTTGGGGAAAAATTGACTCAAGTCAAGAGTGCACCAGTTAACTTTCATTTTAATAAAGCTACAGACTTTTATTTACGAAGGCACAGAACCTCCAATGAATTACTATGGCTAAAATCCAGATTGTAAAGGATTAATATTTAAAAATATTGCACTTCTGCTTTACAAGGATAAAAGGGAACGAGACAAGACATGCACGGTGTTCTTGGCACTGTCAACTCCATTGAAAACATACTAGTTCCATGGCCAAAGTTGCCATGGGAGCTTGCAATAATAAGTAGGACAGCACAAGGGTGCAGCAGTTAGTGCTTTAGTCACAGCATACACCAGATACTCCAACACTTTGTGTCTTTTTATCGAGAGACTCTGGATCCAATTCTGACCTCGACTAATATTTTGGCCGTTTAGAAGTTTCCCTCTTGATGTGGGTGTCCTCCAGGTTTTCTCCCACATCCCAAATTGCTGCAAGGTTAATTAGCTCCAGTAAGTTGTACTTAGTGGAGGTTAATGGCAAAAACAATCAAAGATGGGCATGCATGAACGATTAATTTTGCACAAAATGCTGGAGTAACTCAGCGGGTCAGGCAGCATCTCTGCAGGGAAAGAATGGGTGACGTTTCGGGTCAAGACCCTTCATCAGGCTGATGTCAGGGGAGGGGGCGGGACAAAGATAGGATGTAGTCGGAGACAGGAAGACTAGTGGGACAACTGGGAAGCGGGAGGGGATAGAGAGGGAAAGCAGGGACTATCTGAAGTTAGAGAAGTCAATGTTCATACCGCTGAGGTGTAAACTACCCTGAAGTTAGAGAAGTCAATGTCCATACCACTGGGGTGTGAACTACCCAAGTTAGAGAAGTCAATGTTCATACCGCTGGGTTATAGAAACATAGAAACATAGAAAATAGGTGCAGGAGTAGGCCATTCGGACCCTGACCCTGAAGTACCCTGAAGTTAGAGAAGCCAATGTTCATACCACTGGGGTGTGAACTACCCTTTTTTTGCTAGGCTAGAGGGGATATAAGGAATGAGAGAGTGGGACTCCTCCACTGGGAGCAAACATAGGCCCAATGACATCCTCTGTGTGCTTACAAAGGTATAATAAGATGTGCCAAATGTTTCTTAGCTGGAGGAAATTAATTTAATTACGGGCCACTTTTTCAAGCTACAGCATTCCACCCAATGACCATACAATCGGTCGAGTATCGCACACCACGGCTGAACCGAGAGGGCCAAGGGAGTGACTGAGTGTGGTGCGTGAACATTCTCAACTCAAAACCTACTTCTATTCCCTAGCGTTTGAGGCCCTCTGAGGGGGCGCTGTAAACTGTAAACTGTTTATGGATGTGTTGTTAGGTTTGTGTGCTATTGTATGTTCTTTTTTAGTACCTGTACTGATGTACAGCACTTTGGTCAACGTGGGTTGTGTTTAAATGTGCTATACAAATAAAATTGACTTGACTTGATTGGACACGGTCAGATGGAACGACATGCGGATTAGATAAAAGTGGGAGTCTTGTAAGTATAACATCCAGTTGGGAATTTGCGAGAATGTGGACAAACTTTCCTTAAAAAAGCAGTTGAGACCATTGCATTTAAAGGGAAGCTGGATAGGCACAGGTGGTTGGAAAGGAAAAGAAGAACATGGGAGAGAAAAAGAGTGGAAAGATGTTCATATAAAGTATAAACACCTGCAGCGATTAGAGGGATCAAACAGCATGTTTCTCTGCTATATATTGAATTACATAGAAACATAGAAAATAGGTGCAGGAGGAGGCCATTTGGCCCTTCGGGCCAGCACCACCATTCATTGCGATCATGGCTGATCATCCACATCAGTAACCCGTGCCTGCCTTCTCCCCATATCCCTTGATTCCACTAGGCTCTCGAGCTCTATCTAACTCTCTTTTAAATTCACCCAGTGAATTGGCCTCCACTGCCCTCTGTGGCAGAGAATTCCACAAATTCACAACTCTCTGGGTGAAAAAGTTTCTTCTCACCTCAGTTTTAAATTGTTTTGTTGAATTGTTTTTATACTGTATATGATGGAGTAACAATAAATATATAGATGATAACTAACAGTACATAAAGAATCTAATGATTAGTTATAATTGATGAGATTTTCTTTTCTAAACTCTATTAAAGTGTAACCTGGAATAACACGCGTGATTTATCAATAAGCTTTGATGTAAAATATTTCTCAGCTTTGTAAATATGATAATCAGGTTCCTTATCGGAGCTAACTTGCAAGTGTTAAACATGGCACAACACGTTCACCACTAATGCAAGCAGTTCACAATGCTTGAGAGAATATCACCTGTCACAAAGGAACGGTACGTGACACAAGTCAACCCTTACAAAGCACAAGGGCAAGGGACCTCACTGTAGCCATGGTTAATGTGCAAGGTCAGCACGCTGCATGTCCTTGCCGAACAAAGAGCGGCACAAATTGTGCCATCATTGCTATTTAAATTCTCTGGTTCAAAAGACAAAAATTGATCACAAGCAACCATTTTTTTTTAAATCGAAAAGTGCATCTGCAGCCACAAAGAGTTTGGAATCAATGCATGCCAACAGGGCAGGTTTGTAAAGCCACTTCTGCATTACTCGATCAATTAAGTAAAATGCCAGTTTCATTCGCTGTAATTCAACTACCAGTTCATTTTCCGAATATGTCAATAGTCAATAGTCAATAGTCGTTTATTTGTTACATACACTTAAATGTGTAGTAAAATGAAACATTACCCGCAGTTGAACAATAAGACCAATAAGATTAATCAATAAAAATGCAATAACACATACAATCACAACTAACACCAAACAAAAAGAAACATCCATCACAGTGAGTCTCCTCCAGTCCCTTCTCACTGTGATGGAAGGCCAGAATGTCTTTTTCACAAATCTAGGTCAGGCTAGATATGCTTGGATAGTGCTTCTGTTAATCACACCTGGAGACATGAATACTGAAAGGCTTGGATAGAATGGATGTGGAGAGGATGTTTCCACCAGTGGGAGAGTCTAGGACTAGAAGTCACAGCCTCAGAATTAAAGGATGTTCCTTTAGGAATGAGATGAGGAGGAATTTCTTTAGTCAGAGGGTGGTGAATCTGTGGAATTCTTTGCCACAGACGGCTGTGGAGGCCATCAATGGATATTTTTAAGGCAGAGATAGATAGATTCTTGATTACTACGGGTGTCAGGCGTTATAGGGAGAAGGCAGGTGAATGGATTTAGGAGGGAAGAGATAGATCAGCCATGATCGAATGGCGGAGTAGACTTGATTGGCAGAATGGCCTAATTCTGCTCCTATCACTTATGACCTTATGACTTTCGTACCTGGAAGGGACCAGCGAACCATTCAGCTCTGAAGTTACCAATCATGAGAATGTAACTATTTATCTTTCCACAAATTTTGCCTGACTTGCTATCAACCATCAATAATAATCAGACATTTATGCTGCTTCTGCAAAATGTCACATACCCAAGCAGAAAGGTACACACTTCAAAAGCCAACTGTTCAGCTGACAAATTCAGATTTACATTACACTACAGTATTATCTGATTTAGATTGGATAGTGTGACAAAGCTTTTCGCTGTACCGCAGCACATGTGATAATAAACCAAAACTATTCACATCAAGATCTCACAAAGGGCCAATAACGTGTTATGCAAATGTAATTACTGGAAGAACGACAGAAGAGACTCTTCTAAGTAGGGGGGTAGGATTGCTCCAAAGCTAGCAACAAGCTAATGAGCAAAATGTTCTACAAATACATGGACAATAGGTGTGGGAGCAGGCCATTTGGCCCTTCGAGCCAGCACCACCATTCAATGTGATCATGGCTGATCATCCACAATCAGTACCCCGTTCTTGCCTTCTCCCCATATCCCTTGAGTCCGCTAGCCCCAAGAGCTATATCTAACTCTCTTTTGAATGCATCCAGTGAATCGGCCTCCCCTGCGTTCTGAAGCAGAGAATTTCACAAATTCACAACTCTCTGTGTGAAAAAGATTTTCCTCATCTCAGTTCTAAATGGCCTACCCCTTATTCTTAAACTGTGGCCCCTGGTTCTGGACTCCCCCAACATCGGGAACATGTTTCCTGCATCTGGCATGTCCAATCACTTAATAATTTTATATGTCCAGAAAATAAATATATGAAGTCTGAATAGGGCCATACAATGACACAGCTGGTAGAGCCGCTGCCTCACAGCGCCAGAGACCCGGGTTCAATCGTGACCTTGGCTGCTGTCTGTGTGGAGTTTGCACACTGTGACCACAGTAGGTTTACTCGAGGTACTCTGCTTTCCTCCCACATCCCAATTATGTGTGGCTTTGTAGGTTAATTGGCCTTTGTAAATTGCTCCTGGTGTGTCAGGAAGGAGTGGATGCAAAAGTGGGATTACATAGAACTAGTGTGAAGGGGTGGTCGATGGTCAGAGTGGACTCAGTGGGTAAATGGCCCGTTTCCATGATGTTTCTTTCACTCAATCAATAAAATGGAATCAGTGTAAGTGGTTGGTTATTGGTCAGTATGATCTCAGTGGGCCAAAGGGCCAGTTTCCATGCTGTATCTTACACTCAATCAATAAAATGGGATTATTGTAAATAGGTGGTTGTTATTGGTCGATATGGACTCGGTGGACCGAAGGACCCGTTTCCATGTATCTTTCACTCAATCAGTAAAATGGTATCAGTGTAAAAAATTCGGTGTGGATTTGGTGAGCCATAGGGCCTGTTTCCATGTTGTATCTTTCAATCAATCGGTATAAATAGGGTCCAGCAGAGGAGGAAACACAAAAAGCTGGAGTAACTCAGCGGGTCAGGCGGCATCTCTGGAGAAGAGGAATGGGTGAACACAAAAAGCTGGAGTAACTCAGCGGGTCAGGCAGCATCTCTGTCGAAGAGGAATGGGTGAACACAAAAAAAAACACATCCAGAGATGCTGCTTAACCCACGGAGTTACTCCAGCTTTTATGTGCCTATAATCGATATAAATACATTTCCACCATTTATTGGAGTGCAAGCCGATTTGGCCCCAAGTTAGGGTTGCCGTCTATCTCACTCCCAAGGGTGAAACATAGAAACATAGATACAGGACATTCTATGGGACAAACCAATTTAGCTCAAAATACGGGATGTCCCGGCTAATACGGGACAGTTGGCAACCCCATGCGCAACATAGAAAATAGGTGCAGGAGTAGGCCATTCGGCCCTTCGAGCCTGCACCGCCATTCAATATGATCATGGCTGATCATCCAGCTCAGTAACCTGTACCTGCCTTCTCTCCATATCCCCTGATCCCTGTAGCCACAAGGGCAACCTCCGTTAGGCAAACACACTCGGCCCCACTCCCCGAACACACTCCGTTAGCCTAGTGTCCAGGCCTACAGCGGCCCGTGGGCCTAATACGGGACAAGGGCGGTCCCGTACGGGACAAACCAATTTAGCCCAAAATAGCGGGATGTCCTGGCTAATACCGCCAAGTGTTAGGCACCAGACAGGTGGAGGGATGGGGGTTCAGAGAAGGGTGAAGACTCTTTTTAAGCGTCAACTGTGCGTGAGAGGAATCCCCCCTGCAGCCCAGACCAAACCAAGGGGAGTCCAGAACCAGGGGCCACACACAGTTTAAGAATAAGGGGTAGGCCATTTAGAACGGAGACGAGGAAAAACTTTTTTCAGTCAGAGAGTTGTGAATCTGTGGAATTCACAATAGCAAGAATGTCCTTCCTCAAATTTGGAGACCAAAACTGCACACAGTACTCCTGACTAGATCTAGTTGCTCTTTTTAAAGGCTTAAAAGTGTCGGCCAAAAACAATGGATGGGGGGGGGGGGGGGGGGATGTGGGGACACCCCCTTTAAGGAGCGTCCGTCCAGTCAAGGTGAAGGTGTGAAGGTGGCTCTCGACCCGAAACGATGCCCGTTCGCCCGACCCCCTCCCCTCCCCTCCCCTCCCCTCCCCTCCCCCCACCGCCACCCTGCTGAGTTACTCCAGCGTTTTGCGTGCGTCCATCTAAGGTTGTTGTCTGGGTGAGGTGACTGGAGAGAAAATAAAATCACACAGACAGTGCAGTAATGACGGTCAACGCTTCCCCACTCACACGGTGGTGCCTCCCCGATACGGTACGGATTCCCTCTCCCCCTTTACAAAAGGCGAGCCCACCTCCCGTGCGTGTGTGTGTGTGTGGGTGGCTTTTTACCGAGACATCAACGACACATCGACAGTAAAAAAGGTGAGGTTGTCATTTTGGAAAAAACGGCGGCGATCGGTGACCGGCGGCGGGGCGACGGCCACTGGGCATGCGCGGTGACGTCAGGGGGGCGGCGGTTGGGCTGCGGTGACGTCAGGGAGGGGGCGGCGGCGGTTGGGCGCGCGCGGGGGGCGGCGGTTGGGCTGCGGTGACGTCAGGGGGGGCGGCGGTTGGGCGCGCGCGCGGGGGGCGGCGGTTGGGCCCAAAGGTACTAGAGGAGCCAGACGGACCACTCCGTCGTTGTCGCCTGCACTGAAGTGTAGACAGCGCGCAAAGGGAGCGTAACCGGCCGCCATTTTGGTAAGCAAACACCGCCGTTCGCTCTATGCCTCTCGCAGTGTAATCAGTGTTTTTTTTGGGGGGGGGGGGAGCAGCATGTGTGATGATACCATAAAAACAATAGACAATAGGTGCAGGAGTAGGCCATTCGGCCCTTCGAGGCAGCACCACCATTCAATGTGATCATGGCTGATCATGCACAATCAGTACCCCGTTCCTGCTTTCTCCCCATACCCCATGACTCCGCTATCCTTAAGAGCTCTATCTAAAGGTTGTATCTAAAATGCAGAATGTATCTTATCTGTCAATTCGCAGGTTGTTGTTATTTTTCTTTTTAAATGTTTCTGTAAGTTTCTGCCTACTAAAATGGCGTCATGACGTACTACGGTTTTGAAGTGTGCGCATGTGCGCGCATGCGCGGGATTCTCGGGCGGGCGAGGCCTGTGGAATCAGTGATAATTTCCAGGCGTTTCGAAGATATGTATTACAGAAATTAGTTGCTTGAATAAAGTTTAAGTAAATTGGAATTCTCATTTGTCTCACAACAATTTAAGCAACTTAATCTCAGAAGTTAAGCAGTGTGACATCGAGATGGAGAAACTATCACAACTACCACAACGCTTGGATCTGGATCCCAACTCACCTACTGCAGCAAAGGAATGGAATCGCTGGCTTCGTACACTAAATAACTTCTTTGATGAGTGTGGCGACAATGCACCAGACAAATTCAGGACATTAATAATCTCTGTCTCTTATGATGTATATGATTACATAGAGGAATGTACAACTTATGATTCTGCTATTGATGTACTAAGCAGACTCTTCGTCAAGACACCCAATGTAATATTTGCTCGACACCTCCTTACTACTCGTAAACAAAAACCTGGTGAGTCACTTGATGAGTTTTTACAAGAACTTCAAAGACTTAGTAAAGACTGTGCCTTCAAAGCAGTTACAGCTGATCAAAATCGACAGGAACTTATTCGAGACTCGTTTATCAATGGTTTGGCATCGCCTTTAATACAACAGAGACTATTAGAAAACAAAACCTTGGATTTACAGTCAGCTTACAATCAAGCTTACTCATTAGACTTGGCTCTGAGAAATCCAGATAATGTATGAAGGAACTATGCCTGATCTTGTATTGTCAAAACCACCAGTATTGTGTGTTTTTTCTGCTGCATCTGTTGAATGTCCTTCATTAGTCACGAATTTATCCTCTAAGTGCAAGCCAATTGCTACAAAATCAAGACATTTTAGTAAGGATGACAAAAACTTTATCAACACAGAAGTAACTAATCTTTTACGAGAAGGTATCATAGAGCCCAGCTCTTCTCCTTGGAGGACACAAGTTGTTGTGGTTACTCTCAAACTATAAACCAGTTCACGGAGCTTGATGCATATCCATTAACTCGTATAGATGATATTATCAATACATTAGCTGAGTATAAGATATTCTCTACTTTTGACCTAAAAAGTGCTTACTGCCAAATTCCTTTGAAAGAATCCGAAAAGAAATACACTGCGTTTGAAGCTAATGGAAAATTATACCACTACTGCAGAGTTCCTTTTGGTGTAACTAATGGTGTGGCAGTTTTTCAGAGAGAGAGATGGACAAACTTGTTGAACAGGAAAACCTTAAAGATACTTTCCCTTACCTTGATAATATAACTATTGCAGGAAAAGACCAAGCTGTGACAAAAATGTGCAACGGTTTTTAGAAGTTGTACATTCTAAAAATCTAACATTAAATGAGGCTAAGTCAATATCAGTGCAATCAATTAATATTCTTGGTTATTGGGTTGGAAATGATACGATCAAGCCTGATCCAGAGAGACTCCACCCACTCCAAGAGATACCTGTTCCAGCTACATTAAACTCTCTACGAAGGGTTCTTGGCATGTTTGCATATTACGCTAAATGGATACCAAATTTCTCTGACAAAATTAAACCTTTGATTAGAGCAAAATCTTTCCCCCTTGACTCTACAGCAATTGGTGCCTTTACTAATTTAAAGAAACAATTAGAATCTGCGACATTACACGCCATCGATGAGGATCTCCCCTTTGTTGTTGAATGTGATGCCTCTGATTCAGCAGTATCAGCAACATTAAATCAAGGAGGACGACCAGTGGCTTTCATGTCTCGTACTCTCCAAGGTAGTGAATTGCATTACCCACCCGTCGAAAAGGAAGCTACTGCAATTATTGAAGCACTGAGGAAATGGAGTAATTTCCATGCTCGCCAGCACTTCACTTTGATAACAGATCAGCGTTCAGTAGCTTTTATGCCAGATAATCGGAAGCGAACGAAGATTAAAAACAGTAAAATTCATGAATGGAGGATTGAATTATCTGCATATAGATATTCAATTGAGTACCGCCCTGGTAAGGATAATGTTGCTCCGGATACCTTAACTCGAGCATTTTGTGCCTCTGTTCATTCTTCTGCACTCACTGATCTTCACAATGGGCTGAGTCACTCGTATGTTATATTATGTTCGTTCCAAAAACTTACCTTTCTCTACAGAAGATGTGAAGATGACGTGTGCTTCATGCAGAATCTGTGCTGAATTTAAACCAAGGTTCTTCCGTCCTGAAGAAGGAAGATTGATCAAAGCTACTCAACCTATGGAACGTTTGAGTATTGACTTCAAAGGGCCTTTACCATCCTCCTCTCAAAATGTTTATATACTTACCATAGTTGATGAATATTCGAGGTTTCCATTTGCCTTTCCTTGTCCAAATATGTCAGCTGCTACGGTTATCAAATGTTTAGATCAACTGTTTTCATTCTGTGGATTTCCAAGTTACATACATTCTGATAGGGGCACCTCATTCATGTCAAAAGATTTAAAGGACTACCTTTCTAATAGAGGAATTGCAACAAGTAAAACAACACCATATCATCCTATTGGAAATGGTCAGGTTGAGAGGTATAACGAAATCATTTGGAAAGCAGTGAAATTGGCTTTAAAGTCAAATGACATACCAGATCAGCAGTGGGAATGTGTTCTACCAGATGCATTACACTCCATCAGATCTTTACTGTCAACCGCTACCAATACTACTCCACATGAGCGGTTCTTTAACTTCAAACGGCGTTCTTCTAGTGGTACTTCTCTGCCATCATGGTTGACTACCCCTGGGCCTGTGTTGCTTCGTCGGTATGTCCGATCAAATAAGAATGAGCCCTTTGTTGATGAAGTTGAACTGACTGATGTCAACCCTTATGCAACTATCAAGTATCAAGATGGACGTCAGTCAACTGTCTCACTTCGTGACCTTGCACTATGTCCATCTTCTCCATCAGCTCCATCACTCCTTGATAATATTAATCGAGAAATTCCTTCAACACACCCATCTTTCCCTATGAAAACTTCTACAAGTAATTCTAAAATTGAAAATGTAAATAACAATATGAGTGAAGTTGATGACCAAGCAACATATGTACCACCAGCTATGGAAACACCATTATCTCCTGATGCTCCAGTGCTGCGACGGTCATCAAGACATACTAAACCTCCTGACCGTCTCAACTTATAAATGGGAGGGGAGAATGATGTGCGCGCATGTGTGCATGCGCGGGATTCTCGGGTGGGCGAGGCCTGTGGTATCAGTGATAAATTCCAGGCGTTTCGAAGATATGTATTACAGAAATGAGTTGCTTAAAGCTTAAATAAAGTTTAAGTAAATTGGAATTCTCATTTGTCTCACAACGGGTTTTTTTTAGGGTCGAGTGGCCTATCTTGTTCCTCTAGTATCTTTGGTTGGGCCGGAGCCGAGTCCGATGGGGAGGGAGGGTCCGTCAGCGGCAGGGGCGGGACAATGAGGGGGAGGGGGGAGAGTCCGTCAGCGGCAGGGGGCGGGACAATGAAGGGGAGCCGGGGACAATGAAGGGGAGGTGGGGACAATGAGGGGGAGAGTCCGTCAGCGGCAGGGGGCGGGACAATGAGGGGGAGCCGGGGACAATGAAGGGGAGGCGGGGACAATGAGGGGGAGGGGGAAAGTCCGTCAGCAGCAGGGGGTGGGACAATAAGCAGGGGTGGGGTTTGTGGGCGATCGACGTGCCGGGGAACCAATCAGATCTCGTGCCCAGACGATCAGCCAATGGGATGTGCAGTGGGCGGGATATCCCTGGACTGACAGTGGAAGCGGCCAATGGAGTGAGAGAGGGGAGGGGTCAATAGGAGGGGAGGTGGGCGGGACGGCGGGGTGATCGACTCCAGCATTTTGTCTACCTTCGATTTAAACCAGCATCTGCAGGTCATTCCTACACATATACACACCCACGCACACCCCCCCACCCACGCACACCCCCCCACCCACGCACACCCCCCCACCCACGCACCCCCCCACCCACGCATATACACACACGCATATACACATGCACACATACATACATATGCACACGCACATATGCACACACACATACACACGCACATACACATACATATACTCAAAAAGCATAGTAGTACAATAATAATAATAGTCTATTGTAGTTCAGAGCTTATTTGAGGTTGCAGTGTTTAATAGCCTGATGGCTGTTAATGGACTCTAATTTAGGAATGCAAGTTAAGGCAGGCTTTGGATCACCTGTTCCTTCAAGAATGAAGTTAAAATGGCCCGTCAGCTTGGACAGAGGTAAGGAAGAGTGTGCATTTATGTTAAAAATTTTAAAAAACACAAGGTGCTGAAGTAACTCAGCGGGTCAAGCAGCATCTTTGGAGAACATGGATGGGTGATATTTTGGATTGTGACCCTTCTTCAGACTGCACTCTGAAGCCCTTAGTGCCCTTTCGAGTCAAGAGCGTTTAATTGTCATGCACTAAAACGGAACAATGAAAGTCTCATTTGCAACAACGCAGCGGGTTCGTTACGGTACTCAAAAGATAACATGATAACAAACAAAAAATGTTAAATAGGTTTAAACAAAAACAATATAGTGCAAAATAAAACAAAAGTTCAAAGTCCCTAGCAACCAAGACAGTTCATAGTTTGAGCTTTTGTTGGAGTTTGTAGTGTTCATACCTGAAGAGGGATGAAGGATGTTGGGAAGAAGCTGTTTCAGAACCTGCATTTCCAACGTGAACGTTCAGATTACGAACAGTTCTCAGGAACCCAGGAAGCACTTGTACTTGCCACTAGTTTCCACTAGTGGGAGAGTCTAGGACCAGAGGTCACAGCCTCAGAATTGAAGGACGTTCCTTAGGAAGGAGATGTGGAGAAATTGTTTTAGTCAGAGGGTGGTGAATCTGTGGAATTCCTTGCCACAGAAGGCTGTGGAGGCCAAGTCAATGGATATTTTGAAGGCAGAGATAGATGGATTCTTGTTTAGTACGGGTGTCAAGGGTTATGGGTAGAAGGCAGGAGAATGGGGTTAGGAGGGAGAGAGGGATCAGCCATGATTGAATGGCGAAGAAGACTTGATGGGCTGAATGGCCGAATCCTGCCTGCCCCGCTGAGTTACTCCAGCTTTTTGTGGTCTATCTTCGGTTTAAACCAGCATCTGCAATTCCTTCGTACACATAGGAAGAGATAGATGCATACCAGGCCATGTGGAAATGTTGGGCCCAAAACTCTCCTGCATTGGTACAGCATCTTCTCCTCCCCCTTCCCCCTCCCTCCTCCCCACTCCCTCCCCTCCTCCCCCCACCCCCCTCATGCCCTCCTCACCTCCCCTCCCCTTCCTCTCCCGCCCCCCTTCCCCCCACTCCCCTCCACCCCCCCTCCCTCCCTCCCCCCTCCCAAGGAGATAGATTTAAACTTTAAAATGTGAATAACTTTTAAAATATAACACTGATTTCAATAAAACTTTTCCCCTTAGCACCAAAGTGACGACGGTGAGTAAGGTGGGCCTAAAATTGTCAGGCTATCGTGTACCGTTTTGGCTGTAATTCAGGAACCAACAAACAAACGGGAGTTTTAGTATATAGAAGGGCCAAACACGGGCAGGTGCAGATGGGGCATCTTGATCGACATGGGAAGGTTGGGCCGTAGGACCTGTTTTCATGCTGTATGACCTTCTGACAAGGACGGAGCCGTTGGGCTGAATGGCCTCATTCTGTCTGGTAAATGCTGCCAAAATCTCTGCCTGGCTCCCTGCCCCCATCCTCGAAAGCTTCAGAAGACGCTGAAAATCTGTGCACAGGACGGGATATTGTCTGATACGGTGTGGGACTTTCACCAGGATTGAAAGGCATTCCTCTGGCATCGTGTCAACTTGCATTCCCCCCCCCCCCCCCGAGGAGATAACAGCATTTCAATGAGGGTGAATTCAGATCTTGGTTAAAAATGCAGATCAGCAGGTGGATCTGGGGGGGGGGGGCGTGAGGCAGCACAGACGAAACGCAACAGCCCGGGCCTCTGATGAGACCGCCATCACTGATAGAGATCAGTGTTGCCACAGCTAAAACAAACAGCCCTCAAAGCGGGCAGGGCATAACCCAAACAGAGTCGGCAGTCCTCAGCAGGCCGCTGTGGAATGGGAGAAGTGACATGGGAGTAGCTGGAAGAGCCGATCGTTATCTGGCGCCACTGGTACACACGGCCGTGCAGAAGAACTGAAGGTTTCCCCACCTGTGAGAAGCTGCCTCCGAAGGCTTCCAACTTGAATGCAATCTGGGCTGGAGACATGTTGTTGTCACGGATGCCTGTTTGCTGCACCATTCATGTGTGCGTGCCTGAAGTAATCTACAGACGAAAACCCAACTAACTCAGCGGGTCAGGCCGCATCCCTGAAGGTCATGGGTAGGTGACATTTCATAGACACAGAGAAAATAGGCGCAGGAGTAGGCCATTCGGCCCTTCAAGCTAACACCACCATTCAATACAAAATCATGAGAGGAATAGATCGGGTAGATGCACAGCCACCTCCTCCCCAGGTACTTTCTCCTGCAACCGCAGGAGATGCAACACCTGTCCCTTTACCTCCCCACTCGACTCCATCCAAGGACCCAAACAGTCTTTCCAGGTGAGGCAGAGGTTCACCTGCACCTCCTCCGACCTCATCTATTGTATCCGCTGTTCCAGATGTCAACTTCTCTACATCGGCGAGACCAAACGCAGGCTCGGCGATCTTTTCGTTTAACACCTCCGCTCAGTCCGCCTTAACCAACCTGATCTCCCGGTGGCTCAGCACTTCAACTCCCCCTCCCACTCCCAGTCTGACCTTTCTGTCATGGGCCTCCTCCATTGTCATTGTGAGGCCCGCCGCAAATTGGAGGAACAGCATTTCATATTTTGCTTGGGCAGCTTACAGCCCAGCGGTATGAACATTGACTTCTCCAACTTCCCTCTGACCCTCTCTTCCCCTCCCCCTTTCCAGTTCTCCCACTGTCTTCCTGTTTCCTACTACGTCCTATCTTTGTCCCGCCCCCTCCCCTGACATCAGACTGAAGAAGGGTCTCGACCCAAAACGTCACCAATTCCTTCTCTCCTGAGATGCTGCCTGACCCGCTGAGTTACTCAAGCATTTTGTGTTTACCTTTTGTCTAAACCAGCATCTGCAGTTCCTTCCCTCATCAGCTCCTGTTCAGCAGTAGAGTTGCTGCCTCACAACGCCAGAGACCCGGGTTCGATCCTGTCTATGGGTGCTAGTAACTGGAAAGGGGGAGGGGAAAGAGAGGGACAGAGGAACTATCTGAAGTCTACGGATTTTGTACGTTTTCTGTGGGTTTTCTCCAAGATCTTCGGTTTCCTCCCACACTCCAAAAAGACATACGGGGTTGTAGGTCAATTGGCTCAGTATAAATGTAAATTGTCCCTAGTGGGCGTAGGATAGTTTACGTGTGTGGGGATCGTTGGTTGGTGCGGTCTCGGTGGGCCGAAGGCCCTGTTTCCGAACTGCATCTCTAAACTAAACTAAACAAACTAAACATCAGTCTGAAGAAGGGTCTCGACCCGAAACGTCACCCATTCCTTCTCTCCCAAGATGCTGCCTGACCCACTGATTTACTCCAGCATTTGGTGTCTACCTTAAATAAAATTAAACTCTGGCCTGGAAGGGCCCATCACAGCCGCCAACCTTTGGGAGAGCACGGCCAAAATAAAATTAAAAAAGCGTCCTCGGTTAAACGGTTAAAGGGTGCGACACGCCAAATGGGACAGTAACTGATGTCAGGCAAACCTCTCTCCCACCAGCTGCCAAACAACGTGAGCGGCAAAGGGGAAACTGGGCCCTGAATGCCTGTGACGTCACGGCCATCCTCTTTCACTCTGCAGAATGGGAAGCAGTGGAGGACAAAAGAGCAGCGGAGAGGAGGAGAGGACGGACGTCTGTTTGGAATAACGAGCGGCCTGAGAAGATGCCCGCTTTCCACGTCAGAGTGGTTTGGCACGAGGCCGCAGCTTAATTCAGGGGGACTTTCCGAGCACGCCAGCGGAAGCAACAATCCATCTCTGTCGACTCTTGCTTCTGCATAAATATTCCTGGAAGTTGTCCATGCTTCTCCTTCTATGCCCTGGGTAACCAGGGTTCATCGGAAGTGGATGTAACATCTCATTCTGGATGTTCCTCAAAACCAACAGCTTTGTTCTAACTTTCTTCCAGTCTACCCAACACCACCAATTTACTCCACCCCCCCCCCCCCTCCCCCACATACAACACTGCCTGTGGTCTGTGCTAAAGCATATTTACCTTCCATCCAAATGTATTTGGTTGTTGAGTGAGGGGGGAGGGGAAGATTTAATAGGAACCTGAGGGGTAACTTGTTCACGCAAAGCATGGTGGGTGTATGGAACGAGCTGCTGGAGGAGGTAATTACGGCAGGTACTATCCCAACGTTTAAGAAACATTTAGACAGGTACATGGATAGGACAGATTTAGAGGGATATGGGCCAAACGCAACAAGCGTGGATGGGACGTGTTGGTCGGTGTGGTCAAGTTGGGCCGAAGGGCCTGTTTCCACGCTCTAGGACTATGTTGAGTTATTCTATGCTGTTGTCCCACTGATGTGATTACTCCAAGTCTCCAACCTTATTCTCAGTTCAGAAGCAGATCAAAACCCCTCTCACCTGCATCCACCTATCACTTGACAGGCTTTGTCCCATCCACTAGTTCTTTTCCAGCTTTCTCCCTCCAACTACAATCAATCTGAAGAAAGGTCCTCACCCAAAACATCGCCTATCCACGTCTCGACCCGAAACGTCACCCATTCCTTCTCTCCTGAGATGCTGCCCGACCCGCTGAGTTACTCCAGCTTTTTGTGATACCTTAAATGTTACGATAGTACCTGCCTCAACTACTTCCTCCAGCAGGTAGACACACAATGTTGGAGTAACTCGGCGGGTCAGGCAGCATCTCGGGAGAGAAGGAATGGGTGACATTTCGGGTCGAGACCCTTCTTCTGAAGAAGGATGCCGACCTTAAACAGATCAGTCTGAAGAATGGTCTCGACCCGAAACGTCACCCATTCCTTCTCTCCCGAGATGCTGCCTGACCCACTGAGTTACTCCAGCATTGTGTGTCTACCTTCGATTTTAACCAGCATCTGCAGTTTTTTTCCTGCCTCCTGCAGCAATTCGTTTCATACACCCACCACTCTTTGTGTAAAAAAGGTTACCCCTCAGGTTCCTATTAAATCTTTCCCCCCTCACGTTGCACATATGTCCTCTGGTTCTCGATTCCCCTACTCTGGGCAAAAGACAGTGCATTTACTCGATTCGTTCCTCTCATGCCTTGTACACTTCCCTAAGTTCACCCCTCATCCTCCTGCGCTCCAAGGAATAATCCAGAGCTGATGGAGGTGGCAGTTGAGACAGGTGCTATCACAATGTTTAAGAAACATTTAGACAGGTACACAGATAGGACAGGTTTAGAGGGATATACGGGCCAAACGTGGGCAGGTAGGACTAATGTAGATGGGGCTGTTTGCCGGCATGGGCAAGCTGGGCTGAAGGGCCTGTTTCCATGCTGTGACTCTATGAGTGGTGGTGGAGCGAGTTGCTATAGTGGTGCTTAATAAGCTTCTATATTGGCACATGGATATGCATGGAATGGAGGGATATGGATCTTCGTGTAGGCAGCAAAGATACTAGAGGAGCAAGATGGACCACTCCATCGAAATCGCCTCTACTGAAGTGTAGTATGCAAAGGAGCCATTTTAGTCGGCAAAACCCAGCATCCGTTATGCCTCTCGCAGTGTAATCAGTGTTGTGGGGGAACAGTATGTGTGATGATACCATTAAAATGCAGAATATATCTCATCTATCAATTCACAGATTGTTGTTATTTTTCTTTTTAAATGTTTCTGCAAGTTTTTGCCCACTAAAATGGTGCCATGAGATACTACGGTTTTTAGGGTTGAGTGGTCTATCTTGCTCTACTCTTATTATCTTTGGTAGACAGAGACGGTTAGTATATCTAGATGCTGTGTTCAGCAGAGACATTGTGGGCTGAAGGGCCTGTTCCTGTCCTGCCACATTTTCCACATTTACCTAGTGAACCGAGGTGCACTTCCTTCAACTTTCCTGAACCTATGTTTTAGAGATACAGCGCGGAAACAGGCCCTTTCGGCCCACCGGGTCCGCGCCGACCAGCGATCCCCGCACACTAATACTATCCTATACCCCACTAGGAACAATTTTTTTTAAAAATCACATTTACCAAGCCAATTAACCTACACACATGTGCATATCAGGAGTGTGGAAGGAAACCGAAGATGTTGGAGAAAACCCACGCAGGTCACGGGGAGAACGTACGAACTCCGTGCAGACAGCGCCCGTAGTCGGGATCGAACACGGGTCTCCGGCGCTGCATTCGCTTTAAGGCAGCAACTCTACCGTTGTGCCACCATGTGCTGGCAACAATGGAACAGAAAGGTCTTACTGTGTTACTTGACAGACTACCAGGTTGATCCTTGCCGAGAAATGAGAGCAAGTGCTTTGAATCAGTGCCATTTCCTATTGCAGATTAGTGTATAATTTGCCATCATTTTCCACAAACGCTTCCTGCATTTTCCTCAGAGACTACTCTAATTACTACAGATTGGAACATGGAATCCACAGTTGATCTTGCTAATGTTAATCTCCAGAGCGCTAATATTTCCTTGTGCAATTTTCGTGTGATTATGAGTATTTTTAGTTGGAAAACTGCACAAGATCTTACGCAGCATTAAGCTGGTCATTTGTGCGTTGCCTTTGCTAATCCTGTGCATGAATTGAAAAGGAACCGTCATTGAAACGTGAAAATTAACAAACTCCAGATGCTGGGAATGTGAAATAAAAATAGAAACTGCTGGAAACACTCAACGGGTCAGGCAGCATCTGTGGAGAGGGGTAATGGGGATATTGCGTGAGAACCTAATTAACAGGAAGAGATAGAGGCGGCACGGTAGCGCAGCGGTAGAGTTGCTGCTTTACAGCGAATGCAGCGCCGGAGACACAGGTTCGATCCTGACTACGGGTGCTGCACTGTAAGGAGTTTGTACGTTCTCCCCGTGACCTGCGTGGGTTTTCTCCGAGATCTTCGGTTTCCTCCCACACTCCAAAGACGTACAAAGATGTAGGTTAATTGGCTGGGTAAATGTAAAAATTGTCCCTAGTGGGTGTAGGATAGTGTTAATGTACGGGGATCACTGGGCGGCACGGACTTGGAGGGCCGAAAAGGCCTGTTTCCGGCTGTATATATATGATATGATATGATATGATAGAGACCATATCCCCCTCAAGGCTGTTCTATCTGCAACGTTCGAACTGAGAATGAAATGTCAAGGCACATGCAAAACGCTTACTCAAAAAGGTCCGTAAAGGGGGATCCATGAGGAACAAGATCATAAGGGATAGGAGCAGAATTAGGCCATTCGGCCCATCGAGTCTACTCGCCATTCATTCATGGCTGATCTATCTCTCCCTCCCAACCCCATTCCCCTCATAACCACTGACACCCGTGCCAATCAAGAATCTATCTATCTCTGCCTTAAATATATCCACTGAACAAGGCACAAAAGAGAGAAACAAGGTACCGCAGAAGCTGGTTTACAAAAAAAAAGACGCAAAGTACTGGAGTAACTCAGCGGGTCAGGCAACACCTCTGGAGAACAGTTGGTGGGTAATGCCACTGTGAATTGACCCCAGTGTGTGTGCGAGTGCCATGGAGTCATACAGCATGGAAACAGGCCCTTCAGCCCAACTCATCCATCCTGACCAAGATGTCCAGTCGAAGCTCGTCCCGATTGCTCATTGTTACAAGGAACTGGTTTACACAAAATCGACACAAAGTTCTAGAGTAACTCAGCAAGTCAGGCAGCATCTCTGGACTATACGGATAGGTGACGTTTTGGGCAAGGACCCATCTTCAGACGCAATAGGTGAAGCCTATTAGGCGGCACGGTGGCGCAGCGGTAGAGTTGCTGCCTTACAGCGAATGCAGCGCCGGAGACTCGGGTTCGATCCTGACTACGGGCGCCGTCTGTACGGAGTTTGTACGTTCTCCCCGTGACCTGCGTGGGTTTTCTCCGAGATCTTCGGTTTCCTCCCACACTCCAAAGACGTGCAGGTATGTAGGTTAATTGGCTGGGCAAATGTAAAAATTGTCCCTAGTGTGTGTAGGATAGTGTTGATGTGCGGGGATCGCTGGGCAGCGCGGACCCGGTGGGCCGAAGGGCCTGTTTCCGCACTGTATCTCCAAATTTAAAATCTAAAAAAAGCCATAGCTTTAAGGTGATAGGAGCAATTTTTAAAGGTTGGGTCCAAACCTCTCCTGCGGTCCCGGTAACCCTCCCCCAACTGACGACCCGTGGACCCGTTGCCGGCCGAGGAGTCTCCCCCGGGGCCGGGAGGGGGGAGAGGAGAGGGGAGAGGGGGCCTCTCACCCCGGCCCTGGGCGGGCAACTTTACAATCAGGGAGTTACTTAACTTGGAGTTCGTGTCAGGGAACTATGAGGTGATGAGGCCATCACGGCCATGAGGTGGGTCTCGATGCAAGTTGGGGCACGGGAGAGTAGACAATCTCAGGGTTCCTTGACGGTGGCGTCACACGTATGTAGATAGGGTGGTTTTTCATCTAGATCAAAATTTCCCTTTGTCAATTTTAAGGTGAGTGCGAGAAGATTTAATGGGATCCAGAGGGAGAACTTTTTTTACGCAAAGGGTGGTAGGAATATGGAACAAGCTGCCAGAGCAGATAGCTGAGGCAGGTACTAACGCAACGTTTAAGAAATATTTAGACAGGTTCATGGATAGGACAGGTTTGGGCCAAACGCAGGCAGGTGGGACAAGTGTAGATGGGACATGTTGGTCGGAGTGGGCAAGTTGAGCCGAAGGCCCTGTTTCCACGCTGTATGACTATGATTGTGCTGGAATAACTCAGCGGGACAGGCAGCTTCTCTGGAGAGAAGGAATGGGTGACGTTTCGGGTCGTGATCCTACTTCAGACTGAGGGAGATTAGACTCAATCAGACTGAAGAAGGGTCTCCACCCGATATCGTCGCCCATTCCTTCTCTCTAGAGATGCTGCCTGACCCGCTGAGTTACTCCAGCATTTTAGTTTAGTTTAGAGATACAGTGCGGAAACAGGCCCTTCGGCCCACCGAGTCCATGCCGACCAACAATCCCCGCACACTAACACTATCCTGCACACACGAGGGACAATTTTCATTTACACCACGCCGATTAACCTACGAACCTGTACATCTTTGGAGAGTGGGGGGAAACTGGAGATCACGGGGGAAGTACGTGCACACTTCGGACAGACAAGCACCCGTAGTCTGGATCTGTTAGGCACCAACTCTAACGCTGCGCCACTGTTTGTATGTTGTAGATATGTAAACATAGTATTCTGTAAACACCATCATCTGCAAGTAGGGTTGCCAACTGTCCCGTATTAGCCGGGACATCCCGTATATTGGGCTAAATTGGTTTGTCCTGTACGGGACCGCCCTTGTCCCATATTAGGCCCGGGGCTGGGGAGGAGGGGCACTGTAGGTCCAGGGGTCGCATTAGGCCCGGAGGCCCGGGCGCCACCTAACGGAGGTTGCATAGCAACCCGCCTCCCGGCCCGGGCGGCCGGCATTGGTGGAGTGGGAGCACATGGCCGCTGGCTGGGTGAGGTCACGTGTGGGGGGGGGGGGGGGGGGGGTGACGTCACCTTTAGTCCCTTATTTGGGAGTGAGGAAGTTGGCAACCCTATCTGCAAGCCGACTGTCACTATATAACTCAGTTTGAACAAGCAGGTGGGCAAACCATCCCATCAGCAGACCACTTACAGAAACAAAAATTCCCTTCTCCTGCTCTCGGATGTCAACAACTGTGATGTCTTGATTATTGAAATGAAGCAATCACCGGGCCGAAATGAAGCAATCACCGCGCCTGAAGTCAATTAGTTTGCCCCTTCAAAGCCCATGGCTAAGTAAATGTCTGTGTTGTGTTAACCATCTCCTGCGGTTCCCAGTGTGGTTTAGCAATGTTTGAAATTGACAGAATAACGCGGCCTCAGCTGAGACAACCTGATTCTAATCTGGAATGAAAACATTGCTTTTCCCTTGACCCTCATTTGCCAATTTTTGTTTCTCCTTCTATAGACATGCACTTTTGATTTTTTTTTCCATAAATTGTCTTGCATTGCCCAATGTTCGAATGGGTAAAGGCCACTTTCGAAGTGTCCGAACTGTGTACGCGGCCTCGGTCCTGTTTTAGGCGGCACGGTGGCACAGCTTCAGTGACCCTGAGTTCAATCCTGCCCTCCAATTCTATCGTGTGGAGCTTAATATAGACAATAGGTGCAGGAGGAGGCCATTCGGCCCTTCGAGCCAGCACCGCCATTCAATGTGATCATGGCTGATCATTCTCAATCAGTACCCCGTTCCTGCCTTCTCCCCTTACCCCCTGACTCCGCTATCCTTAAGAGCTCTATCTAGCTCCCTCTTGAATGCATTCAGAGAATTGGCCTCCACTGCCTTCTGAGGCAGAGAATTCGACAGATTCACAACTCTCTGACTGAAAAAGTTTTTCCTCATCTCCGTTCGAAATGGCCTACCCCTTATTCTTAAACTATGGCCCCTTGTTCTGGACTCCCCCAACATTGGGAACATGTTTTCTGCCTCTAACGTGTCCAACCCCTTAATAATCTTATACGTTTCGATAAGATCTCCTCTCATCCTTCTAAATTCCAGTCTATACAAGCCCAGTCGCTCCAGTCTTTCAACATATGACAGTCCCGCCATTCCAGGAATTAACCTAGTAAACCTACGCTGCACGCCCTCAATAGCAAATGATTTTGGGTGGCATGGGAGTGTAAAGGAGTTGTTGCCTTGCAGCGGTAGAGTTGCTGCCGTGCAGCGGTAGAGTTGCTGCCTTACAGCAGTAGAGTTGCTGCCTTACAGCAACAGAGACCCAGGTTCGATGCTGACCACGGGTTCTTGTCCGTACGGAGTTCGTACGTTCTCCCTGTGGGTTTTCTCCAGAAGCTCTAGTTTCTTCCCACATTCCAAAGACGCCAGTAGAGGTTTGTCGGTTAATTGACTTGGTATAATTGTAAATTGTCCCTTGCTATTGAGGCAGTGCAGCGTAGGTTCACCAGGTTAATCCCTGGGACGGAGGGACTGTCATATGAGGAAAGATTGGAAAAAATGGGCTTGTATTCACTGGAGTTTAGAAGGATGAGAGGGGGATCTTATAGAGACGTATAAAATTATAAAAGGACTGGACAAGCTAGATGTTCCCAATGTTGGGGGAGTCCAGAACCAGGGGCCACACACAGTCTAAGAATAAAGGGGAGGCCATTTAAAACTGAGGTGAGAAGAAACTTTTTCAACCAGAGAGTTGTGAATTTGTGGAATTCTCCGCCACAGAAGGCAAGGGGAGGCAAAATCACTGGATGGATTTAAGAGAGAGTTAGATAGAGCTCTAAGGGCTAGTGGAATCAAGGGATATGGGGAGAAGGCAGGCACGGGTTACTGATTGTGGATGATCAGCCATGATCACATTGAATGGCGGTGCTGGCTCGAAGGGCCAAATGGCCTCCTCCTGCACCTATTTTCTATGAGCAGGCAACACCCGTAGTGAGGATCGAACCCAGGTCTCTGGTGCAGTAAGGCTGTGCTGCCCCTTTTTGTGGTTCTGGAAGCAGGTACAAGAGTGGGATTTAAGTGGCTTTTAGATAGACAGTCGACCAAGTGGACCCGTTGGGCCCAAACCTCTCCTGCATTGGTGCAGCACCCTCTCCTTCTCTAGAACCATTGGAGGTTGAGGGGATTCAGTGATAGAAGTATGTATAATTATGAGCGGCATGGATAGGTTAGACAGACAGAACCAAAGATACTAGAGGAGCAAGATAGACCACTCAACCCTAAAAACCGTAGTATGTCAGGGCACCATTTTAGTTGGCAGAAACTTGCAGAAACATTTTAAAAGAAAAATAACAACAATCTGAATTGATAGATGAGATATATTCTGCATTTTTATGGTATCATCACACACACTGTTCCCCCAAAACACTGATTACACTGCGAGAGGCAGAGCGAATGGCGGGTTTTGCCTACTAAAATGGCGGCCGTTCTGCCCCTTTGCACACTACACTTCAGTATAGGCGATTTCAACGGAGTTGTCCATCTTGCTTCTCTAGTATCTTTGGACAGAACATTTTTCCCAGGCTGCCAGTGTCGAACACCAGAGGCCGTAGCTATAAAGTGAGAGGGCGAAGGTTTAATGGCGATGTGTATGTGTGTCGCAGGTTTTTTTGTACGCAGAGGGTGGTGGGGGGTGCTGGGACACGCTGCCAGAGGTGGTGGTGGTGGAGGCAGATACGATAGTGGCGGCAAGGTGGTGCAGCGGTAGAGTTGCTGCCATACAGCGATTGCAGCGCCGGAAACCCGGGTTCGATCCCGACTACGGGGGGCTGTCCGTACGGAGCTTGCACGTTCTCCCCCGTGATCTGCATGGGTTTTCTCCGAGATCTTCGGTTTCCTCCCACACTCCAAAGGTGTGCAGGTTTGCAGGTTAATTAGCTTGGTATAAGTGTATATAAGTGTAGATTGTCCCCAGTGGTGTAGGGTGGTGTTTGTGCGTGGGGATCGCTGGTATAAGTGTAGATTGTCCCCAGTGTGTGTTGGGTAATGTTAATGTGCGAGGATTGCTGGTTTTTTGTACAATTGTAAATTGTCCCAGGTGCATGTCGGATGGTGTGAGCGTGCGGGGATCGCTGGACGGCGCGGACTCTGTGGGCCGAAGGGCCTGTGTCCAAGCTGTATCTGCTTGGCTGAATGAAGCACTAGACAAACGTTATGGAAACTATAGGCTGCAAAAGCTGTATCGTTTCGGGTCGAGCCCCTTCTTCAGACTGAGAGGCAGGGGAAAAGAAGCAAGAGATATGGACGGTGATGTAAGTGGAAATATCCAACACTAGAGGGCATAGCTGTAAGGTGAGAGGAGGAAAGTTTAATGTAGATGTGTGGGGTAGGTTTTTTTAGAGAGTGTTGGAGGGCGGGAACAAATAGGGTTGCCAACTGTCCCGTATTAGCCGTGACATCCCGTATATTGGGCTAAATTGGTTTGTCCCGTACAGGACCGCCCGTATTAGGCCGGGGGGGCACTGTAGGCCCGGACGCTGTAGGCCCGGACGCTGTAGGCCCGGACGCTGTAGGCCCGGACGCTGTGGGCCCGGCAGTGTAGGCCCGGACAGTGTAGGCCCAGAGGCCCAGGTGCCGCCTAACGCAGGTTGCGTAGCAACCTGCCTCCCGGCCCAGGTGCCCACCATTGGTGGAGCGGGAGCACGTGGCTGCTGGGTGGGTGAGGTCACGTGGGGCGCGGGGGTGGTGACTTCACCTTTTGTCCCTTATTTGGGATTGAGAAAACTGGCAACCGTAGGAACAAATGAAGTTAAATAATCTTACTGACATTTTTAAACACTTTTTTCCTTTTATGAATGCGGACATGAGAAATTCATTGCAAATCTCATTACTTTGGCCATGGTTCCATGTCCAATTAAGCCAAGTTTGTAAGCTGTTACTATCTGGCCATTCGTATGTGAGTCACACTGAATATTTGGAGACTTCATAAAGGGTCATAAGTAACAGGAGCAGAATCAGGCCATTCGGCCCATCAAGTCTACTCCGCCATTCAATCATGGCTGATCTATCTCTCCCTCCCAACCCCATTCTCCTGCCTTCTCCCCATAACCCCTGACACCCGTACTAATCAAGAATCTATTTATCTCTGCCTTAAAAATATCCACTGACTTGGTCTCCACAGCCGTCTGTGACAAAGAATTCCACAGATTCACCACCCTCTGACTAAAGAAATTCCTTCTCATCTCCTTCCTAAAGGAACGTACTTTAATTCTGAGGCTGTGCCCTCTGGTCCTAGACTCTCCCACTAGTGGAAACATCCTCTACACATCCACTCTATCCAAGCCTTTCACTATTCTGTACGTTTCTAAGAGGTCCCCCCGTTATCCTTCTAAACTTCAGCGAGTACAGGCCCAGTGCCGACAAACGCTCATCATAGGTTAACCCACTCATTCCTGGGAATCTTCTTGTAAACCTCCTCTGGACCCTCTCCAGAGCCAGTGCCAAAGATACTAGAGGAGCAAGATGTACCACTCCGTCGAAATCGCCTATACTGAAGTGTAGTACGCAAAGGAGCGTAACCTCCGCCATTTTAGTAAGCAAAACCCGCTGTTCGCTCTGCCTCTCGCAATGTGATCTTGGGGGAACAGTATGTGTGATGATACCATAAAAATGCAGAATATATCTCATCTATCAATTCACAGGTTTTTGTTATTTTTCCTTTTAAATGTTCCTGCAAGTTTCTGCCTACTGGTACACCCTCTTGGGAGCTGTCGGGGCAGAAGACACTCCCAGTCCGAGCGGCGGACAGGTTGGTGGCTCTAATCTAGGCAAGGAGACTCGACCGGGGAGACCGAAGTCGGGAAGAGCCATAGTAGTGGGTGACTCCATTGTCCGAGGTACAGACAGTAGATTCTGTGGCGGCAAGCGGGACTTGAGGATGGTCTGTTGCCTCCCTGGTGCCAGGGTTCAAGACATCACGGACCGGCTTCAGAACATCCTAGCGAGGGAAGGCGATCAACCGGAAGTAGTTGTGCACGTGAGTTTAGAGAGTTAGGAAGAAGACTGAGAAGTAGGACATCGAGGGTGATTATCTCTGGACTGCTGCCTGTACCTCGTGCTGGTGAGGGCAGGAACAGAGAGATCGGGGATATGAATGTATGGTTGAGGGGCTGGTGCAGGGAGCAGGGATTTAGATTTCTAGACCACTGGGATCTCTTCTGGGGTAGGGTTGACCTGCACAAAAGGGACGGGTTACACCTTAACAGCAGGGGGACCAACATTCTGGCAGGTAGGTTTGCTAGTGCTACACGTGTGGCTTTAAACTAAGTAGTGGGGGGGAGGGGTTGACAAATTGGGAATATGAAGATGGAGTTAAAGGGGAAGCGAATACAGGAGAAATTGCAAAGGACTCTCGAATAAATGGGAAGGGAAGTTCTAGATGGGATAAGAGAGTGTCAGGGCCAATTGTGACCGGTGTGAGAGGGGAGGTGAATACCGAAGTTAAAGTGTTGTATTTAAATGCGCAAAGTATAAAAAATAAAGTGGATGAGCTTGAGGCTCAGTTAGACATTGGCAAGTATGATGTTGTGGGAATCACAGAGACATGGCTACAAGAGGACCAGGGCTGGGAACTGAATATTCAGGGGTACACAACGTATAGAAAAGACAGACAGGTGGGCAGAGGGGGTGGGGTCACTCTGTTGGTAAGGAATGATAATCACTCCCTTGTAAGGGGTGACATAGAATCAGGAGATGTGGAATCAGTATGGATAGAAATGAGGAATTGTAAGGGTAAAAAGACTCTAATGGGAGTTATCTACAGGCCCCCAAACTGTAGCCTCGACATAGGGTGCAAGTTGAATCAAGAGCTAAAATTGTCATGTCGCAAATGTCAGTATTACAATATAGCAAAGGGGATTACAAGGGCAGTCAAGGACAGCATAAAAATAAAAGAGAAGAAGTATATCATAGCAAAGAAGAGTGGGAAGCCAGAGGATTGGGAATCTTTTAAAGAGCAACAGAAGATAACTAAAAAGGCAATACGGGGAGAAAAGATGAGGTACAAGGGTAAGCCAGTCAATAATATAAAGGAGGCTAGTAAAAGCTTTTTTAGGTATGTGAAGAGGAAAAAAATAGTCAAGGCAAACGTGGGTTCCTTGAAGTCAGAAGCAGGGGAATTTATTGTGGGGAACAAGGAAATGGCAGACGAGTTGAACCGGTACTTTGAATCTGTCTTCACTAAGGAAGATACAAACAATCTCCCAGATGTTCTAGTGGCCAGAGATCTTAGGGTGACGGAGGAACTGAAGGAGATTCACATTAGTGAATCTGGAGTATGGTGTGCAGTTCTGGTCGCCAAATTATAGGAAGGATGTCGACAAAATGGAGAGGGTACAGAGGAGATTTACTAGAATGTTGCCTGGGTTTCAGCACTTAAGCTACAGAGAGAGGTTGAACAGGTTGGGTCTTTATTCTTTGGAGCGTAGAAGGTTGAGGGGGGACTTGATAGAGGTTTTTAAAATTTTGAGAGGGAAGGACAGAGTTGACGTGGGTAGGCTTTTCCCTTTGAGAGTGGGGAAGATTCCAACAAGGGGACATAGCTTCAGAATTGAGGGACAAAAGTTTAGGGGTAACATGAGGGGTAACTTCTTTACTCAGAGGGTGGTGGCTGTATGGAATGGGCTTCCGGTGGAAGTGGTGGAGGCAGGCTCGATTTTATTATTTAAGAGTAAATTGGATAGGTATATGGATAAGAGGGGATTAGAGGGTTATGGTCTGAGTGCAGGTAGATGAGACTAGGTCAGGGAGAGTGGTCGGCGTGGACTGGTAGGGCCGAACGGGCCTGTTTCCGTGCTGTAGTTGTTATATGGTTATATATGGTTATTAGGCAGGAAATGGTGTTGGGTAGACTGATGGGACTGAAGACTGATAAATCCCCAGGGTCTGATGGTCTGCATCCCAGGGTACTTAAGGAGGTGGCTCTAGAAATTGTGGACACATTGGTGATCATTTTCCAATGTTCTATAGATTCAGGATCAGTTCCTGTGGATTGGAGGGTAGCGAATGTTATCCCACTTTTTAAGAAAGGAGGGAAAGAGAAAACGGGAAATTATAGACCAGTTAGTCTGACATCAGTGGAGGGGAAGATGCTGGAGTCAATTATAAAAGACGAAATTGCGGAGCATTTGGATAGCAGTAACAGGATCGTTCCGAGTCAGCATGGATTGACGAAGGGGAAATCATGCTTGACTAATCTTTTGGAATTTTTTGAGGATGTAACTAGGAAAATTGACAGGGGAGAGCCGGTGGATGTGGTGTACCTCGACTTTCAGAAAGCCTTCGACAAGGTCCCACATAGGAGATTAGTGGGCAAAATTAAAGCACATGGTATTGGGGGTAGGGTACTGACATGGATAGAAAATTATAGGAAAATAACTGCAGATGCTGGTACAAATCGAAGGTATTCACAACATGCTGGAGTAACTCAGCAGGTCAGGCAGCATCTCAGGAGAGAAGGAATGGGTGACGTTTCGGGTCGAGACCCTTCTTCAGACTGATGTCAGGGGGCGGGACAAAGGAAGGATATAGGTGGAGACAGGAAGATAGAGGGAGATCTGGGAAGGGGGAGGGGAAGAGAGGGACAGAGGAACGATCTAAAGTTGGAGAAGTCGATGTTCATACCACTGGGCTGCAAGCTGCCCAGGCGAAATATGAGGTGCTGCTCCTCCAATTTACGGTGGGCCTCACTATGGCACCGGAGGAGGCCCATGACAGAAAGGTCAGACTGGGAATGGGAGGGGGAGTTGAAGTGCTCAGCCACCGGGAGATCAGGTTGGCCAATGCGGACCGAGCGCAGGTGTTGAGCGAAGCGATCGCCGAGCCTGCGTTTGGTTTCGCCAATGTAAATAAGTTGACATCTGGAGCAGCGGATGCAATAGATGAGGTTGGAGAAGGTGCAGGTGAACCTCTGTCTCACCTGGAAAGACTGTTTGGGTCCTTGGATGGAGTTGAAGGGGGAGGTAAAGGGACAGGTGTTGCATCTCGTGCGGTTGCAGGGGAAAGTGCCCGTGGATGGGGTGGTTTGGGTAGGAAGGGACGAGTGGACCAGGGAGTTACGGAGGGAACGGTCTCTGCGGAACGCAGAAAGGGGAGGGGATGGGAAGATATGGCCAGTGGTGGGGTCCCGTTGTAAGTGACGGAAATGTTAGCGGATGATTTGTTGGATACTAGATGAGGTTGGAGGAGGTGCAGGTTAATTGAGGTTGGAGGAGGTGCAGGCAGGATAGAAAATTGGTTGACAGACAGAAAGCAAAGAGTGGGGATAAATGGGTCCCTTTCAGAATGGCAGGTAGTGACTAGTGGGGCACCGCAAGGCTCGGTGCTGGGACCGCAGCTATTTACAATATACATTAATGACTTGGAAGAAGGGATTAAAAGTACCATTAGCAAATTTGCAGGTGATACAAAGCTGGATGGTAGTGTGAGCTGTGAGGAAGATGCCATGAGGTTGCAGGGTGACTTGGACAGGTTGTGTGAGTGGGCGGATGCATGGCAGATGCAGTTTAACGTGGATAAGTTTGAGGTTATCCACTTTGGTGGTAAGAATAAGAAGGCAGATTATTATCTGAATGGTGTCAAGTTAGGAAAAGGGGACGTCCAGAACCAGGGGCCACAGTTTAAGAATAAGGGGTCGGCCATTTAGAACGGAGATGAGGAAAAACCTTTTCAGTCAGAGAGTTGTAAATCTGTGGAATTCACTGCCTCAGAAGGCAGTGGAGGCCAATTCTCTGAATGCATTCAAGAGAGAGATAAATAGAGCTCTTAAGGATAGCGGAGTCAGTGGGTATGGGGAGAGGGCAGGAACGGGGTACTGATTGAGAATGATCAGCCATGATCACATTGAATGGAGGTGCTGGCTTGAAGGGCCGAATTGCCTACTCCTGCACCTATTGTCTATTGTCTAAAATGGCGCCGTGACCTACTACGGTTTTTAGGGTCGAGTGGTCTATCTTGCTCCTCTAGTATCTTTGGCCAGCACATCCTTCCTCAGATATGGTGCCCAAAACTGCTCACATTACTCCAAATGCGGCCTGACCAGCGCCTTATAGAGCCTCGGCCTTGTGGGATTTCCCGTGTTTTGTAACGGCAGTGACTGCTTCGAACAAATATGCAAAAATATTGAATCTTGAAGACAGGGCCATTGACTATTCATATCCCTTCACGGATGCTGCCTGACGTGCTGAGTTTCTCCAGCAGTTATGCTCACAAGATAGAGAGAAGGAAACAGGGAGAGGAAGACCTCCAACCCTTGGAGAAGCGCGCAGAATATGCACCTTTTGGCCCTGACGGGAAGGGGCGTTGTAAGGGGCGGCACGGTAGAGTTGCTGCCTTACAGAGAATACAGCGCCGGAGACCCGGGTTCGACCCCGACTGCGGGCGCTGTCTGTACGGAGTTTGTACGTTCTCCCCGTGACCCTCGTGGGTTTTCTCTGAGATCTTCGGTTTCCTCTCACACTCCAAACACGTGCAGGCTTGTAGGTTAGTTGGCCTGGTAAATGTAAAAAATGTCCCTAGTGGGTGTAGGATGGTGTTAGTGTGCGGGGGATCACTGGTTGGCGCGGACCCGGTGGGCCAAAGGGCCTGTTTCCGCGCTGTATCTCTAAACTAAACTAAAAGATGAAATGCCAGCAAGCCCAGCTTTTGCTCAGTCTTTGAAGATCATCTTCAGATCCAAGGTGGAAGCAGAAAATGCTGGAGATACTCAGCAAGTTGGGGCAGCATCTGTGGAGAGGGAAATAGCATTGGTGGTTCAGATATATGACCTTCACTGGGAAGCAAAGGCTTTCAAGGCAGAATCATCTCCATGGATTGATGAGAGATCTCCTGTTTCTTTGGGAAAATGGGGTTAGGAGGGAGAGATAGATCAGCCATGATTGAATGGTGGAGTAGACTTGATGGGCCGAATGGCCTAATTCTGCTCCTATCTCTTATCTTTATACTAAAACTCTCGTTTGTTTGTTTGTGCCTGAACTACAGCCAAAACGGTACACGGTAGCGCGACAATTTTAGGCCCACCTTACTCGCCGTCGTCCCTTTGGTGCTAATGGAAGAAGTTTCATTGAAATCGATGTTATATTTTTTAAGTTATTCACATTTTAAAGTTTAAGTCTATCTCCTAGGGAGGGACGGGGCAGGAGGGAGGGAGGGGGTAGAGGGAGGGAGGAGAAGGGGGGTTGAGGGAGATGGAGTGGGGGGGAGGGGAAGGGGGTAGAGGAAGGAGGGAGGGGAGGGGGCGAGGGTGGAGGGGAGGGGGAGGTGAGAGCTAAATAGAGCTCTTAAGGATAGCGGAGTCAGGGGGTATGGGGAGCAGGCAGGAACAGGGTACTGATTGAGTATGATCATTGAATGGCTCGAAGGGCCGAATGGCCTACTCCTGCACCTATTGTCTATTGTCCATTGTCTATTGTAGGGGGAGGGAGGGGGAGAGGGAGGGAGGGGAGAGGGAGAGGGAGGGAGGGGAGAGGGAGAGGAAGAGGAGGGAGGGAGGGGAGAGGAAGGGGAGGGGAGGGGAGGGGAGGAGGGAGGGGGGGAAATGAGGAGGATAAGATGTGTTGAGGGAGATGGAGTGAGGGGGAGAGGGAGGAGGAAGGGGAGGGGCGGGGGGGAGAGGGGAGGAGTAGGGGGAGGGGAGGAGAGGGTGCTGCACCAATGCAGGAGAGGTTTGGGCCCAACGGGTCCACTTGGTCTAGTGATCTTACAAAAATGCAGCATTGTCATATTGCCCCTTCTGGTTTCGGTAGTATTCGATTGTCAATTACTGCCTGATATAAAAATAACACTGAGAACGTGCCCGTCAACATCTCTGTACTTGCACGTATGCAAGAGTTGTTCAGTGCTTGGCAATATCCCAGAAAACACAGTCAGGCCTCTGAACCCACCAAATAGCGGGGCCTTCACACAACTGCAGGCTGGCAGTGTGTGTAGCTCCTCATCCCGGGACAGCTGGATGTCCTCACAGGCTGGAGAAATGATTTGACCCCCCTTTCCCAACACCTCCCCCTCCCCTCGCTCGCCCTCCATCATTCTTGCCACAGCCTCCCACACTTTCCCGTCAGTAAACTCGTTGTTGAGACGTGCCGCCTGTTGGGCTGCAGGGAACGTGCTGAAGGCCCGTGCAACTTGGAGGAGCCCCGATGTGCAGCACACAGCAGGAGAGGCCGGGGTTTGTGTGCGAAACTCTGATCAATGTTGTCAACTGGCTAGGGGGTGCCAACTATCTAACTCCCAACTAAGGGACAAGGTGACGTCACCGCCCCTAGCCCCACGTGACCTCACCCAGCCAGCGGCCACGTGGTCCCGCTCCACCAATGGCGGCCGCCCGGGCCGGGAGGCAGGTTGCTACGCAACCTCCGTTAGGCGGCGCCCGGGCCTAGATTGTCCGGATCAACAGCGTCCGGGCCTACAGCGTCCGGGCCTACAGTGCCCCCCCCCCCCGGGCCTAAAACGGGACAAGGGCGGTCCTGTATGGGACAAACTAATTTAGCCCAAACTACGGGATGTCCCGTCTAATACGGGACAGTTGGCAACCCTAAGTACAGGCCATCCAAGGGTTATGGGCACCCAAACGTACGGACACCATGCACGCAAATAAGCTCCCATAATATAATGTAAAGACACAATATGCTGGTGTAACTCAGCGGGTCAGACAGCATCTTGAGTTATTCTGGCATTTTGTGTCTATCTTAAAATCATCGGAGTGCAACACAATCATACGGCTTTTCTAAGCCAAGAGGCAAGAGGCTGACGTGGTAGGAAGGAAATCAGGACTAGTATCTGAACTACACTATTATTTTGCAACGTAGCACAGCAAATCTGATTTTCAAGATTAAAAAGCTCAATTATCAGGAAGGTTGAAACGGATGTCAAGATATTCATGTGCCATTTGAGCAGTGGCCCTACCAGCATTCACAGTGCTGGCGTCAGCCATTTAACAGACTGTTGCCACTGAATGTGCTGCTAAAAGTCTTAATTGGTTGTCTTTAAACTGCAGGTCTATCAGACTGTGATTTAATCTGCACGCTCCAGTTTTCTGCCTGATATTGTTTCTTTAGAGTTTAGAGATACAGCGCGGAAACAGGCCCTTTCGGCGCACCGGGTCCGCGCCGACCAGCAATCCCCCGCACACTAACCCACTATCCTATACACACGTGTATACATTTACACCAAGCCAATTAACCTACATACCCGCACGTCTTTGGAGCGTGGGAGGAACCCGAAGATCTCGGAGAAAACCCACACGGGTCACGGGGAGAACGTACGAACTCCGTACAGTCAGCACCCGTGGTCAGGATCGAACCCGGGTCTCCAGCCCTGCATTCGCTATAAGGCAGCAACTCTACCGCTGCGCCATCGTGACCGAGAAGGAATGGGTGACGTTTCGAGTCGAGATCCTTCTTCAGACTATCTTCGGTTTAAACGAGCATCTGCAGTTCCTTCCTACACATTGTAGTAACAAGGAACTTCAGATACTGGTCAATATACAAAAGGACACAGAGCGCTGGAGTAACTCAGCGGGTCAGGCAGCATCTCTGGAGAACATGGATAGGTACACAGGGCTGGAGTAACTCAGCAGGTTAGGCAGCATCTCTGGAGAACATGAACAGGACAGGCACGGTGGCGCAGCGGTAGTGTTGCTGCCTTACAACGAATGCAGCGCCGGAGACTCAGGTTCGATCCTGACTACGGGCACCGTCTGTATGGAGTTTGTACGTTCTCCCCGTGACCTGCGTGGGTTTTCTCCGAGATCTTCGGTTTCCTCCCACACTCCCAAGACGTACAGGTATGTAGGTTAATTGGCTGGGCAAATGTAAAAATTGTCCCTAGTGTGTGTAGGATAGTGTTAATGTGCGGGGATCGCTGGGCGGCACGGACCCGGTGGGCCGAAGGGCCTGTTTCTGCGCTGTATCTCTAAATCTAAAAAAAAATCTAAAAGTGCTGGAGTAACTCAACGGGTCAGGCAGCATCTCTGGAGAGCATGGACAGGTACAGAGTGCTAGAGTAACTCAATGGGTCAGGCAGCATCTCTGGAGAACATGGATGGGTGACATATTGAATCGGGACCCTTTTTCAGACTTGGACTTTGGTGTGAAGAAGGATCCTGAACCGAAATGTCACCTGTACATGTTCTCCAGAGTTTCTGCCCAGCCTGCTGAGTTACTCCAGCACTCTGTGTCCTTGTATGCAGAGTGTCCCAGGCCTCACAAGCCATACTGCCAGGCCACACAGTCCATCGAGTCCTTTCCAACCATCAAGAACCCATTTATATTAATCCAACACTAATTCTGTTTTATTCTCTCTACATTCCCATTAACTCCCCTTAGATGGCCCACACACGAGGGACAATGTACAGAGAAGCCAGTTACTGACCCACACATCTTTGGGAGATGGGAGGGAAGCCAAATAATTGGTTAACTAACTAAACACACATCTGTCACCATATGCAGAGTATTGTAGAAAACAGGATGGGCGGTCACGGTGGCGCAGCGGTAGAGTTGCTGCCTTACAGCGAATGCAGCGCCGGAGACCCGAGTTCGATCCCGACTACGGGTGCTGTCTGTACGGAGTTTGCACGTTCACCCCGTGACCTGCGTGGGCTTTCTCCGAGATCTTCGGTTTCCTCCCACACTCCAAAGATGTGCAGGTTGTAGGTTAATCGGTTTGGTAAATGTAAAAATTGTCCCGGGTGGGTGTAGGATAGTGTTAATGTGCGGGGATTGCTGGTCGGCGCGGACCCGGTGGGCCGAAAGGACATGTTTCCACGCTGTATCTCTAAACTAAACTAAAGGAACTGCAGATGCTGGTTAATACACAAAAGGACTCAAAGTGCTGGAGTAACTCAGCGGGTCTGGAGAACATAGATAGGTTCTTTAGACTGGACTTTAGTCTGAAGAAGGGTCCCAACCCGAAATGTCACCTCTCCGTGTTCTCCAGAGATGGTATCTGACCTGCTGAGCTACTCCAGCACTTTGTGAACTTCCAGTACATGCAGAATATTCCGTGCCTCCCCTTCTGCTTCTAACTGAGTAATAGGATCAGAATCAGGCCATTCGGCCCATCAAGTCCACTCCGCCATTCAATCACGGCTGATCTATCTCTCCCTCCTAACCCCATTTTCCTGCCTTCTCCCCATAACCCCTGACACCCGCACTAATCAAGAACCTATCTATCTCTGCCTTAAATATATCCACTGACTTTGCCTCCACAGCCGTCTGTGGAAAAGAATTCCACAGATTCACCACCCTATGACGAAAGAAATTTCTCCTCATCTCCTTCCTAAAGGAACATCCTTTAATTCTGAGGCTACGCCCTTTGGTCCTAAACTCTCCCACTAGTGGAAACATCCTCTCCACATCCACTCTATCCAGGCCTTTCACTATTCGGTAAGTTTCAATGAGTTCCCCCCACCAACCACCCTCCTCCCCTCATCCTTCTAAACTCCAGCGAGTACAGGTCCAGAGCCTTCAAACGCCCATTATTCGTTAACTCGCTCATTCCTGAGATCATTCTCCTTAGGGGTGCCAACTTCTTCACTCCCAAATACGGGACAAGGTGACGTCACCGCCCCACGTGACCTCACCCAGCCAGGCTCAGGGGGTGCTGTAGGCCCGGACAGTGTAGCCCCGGGGGGGGCCTCTATAGGCCCGGACAGTGTAGCCCCGGGAGGCCGCTGTAGGCCCGGACAGTGTAGGACCGGAGGCGCCGCCGCCGCCTAATGGAGGTTGCATAGCAACCCGCCTCCCGGCCCAGGCGGCCGCCATTGGTGGAGCGGGAGCATGTGGCCGCTAGCTGGGTGAGGTCACATGGGGCGCGTGGGGCGGTGACATCGCCCTTTGTCCCTTCTTTGGGAGTGAGGAAGTTTGGCAACCCTACTAACACGGGACAAGGGCGGTCCCGTACGGGATAAATCCATTTAGCCCAAAATACGGGATGTCCCGGCTAATACGGGCCAGTTGGCAACCGTAGTTCTGGTAATCACACCTCGACGGGCAGAATTAGCAGCCGAATGTTACAGGGCACGGTGTTATCATCTCAGCAGCTCAAAAATCGCTGGCTGGCTCCAGCAATTGTTCCATTGCCACAGACCATCAAGTCAAAATCCCAAACTCCAGTTCAGTAAGCGGATAATCGTCCCAAACATTAATGCTTTCAATTATTTCAGGGAAATTCCGTTTTAATGACTGATTAAAGAATAAAGCAGGCTCTCTGCCTCCTGTCAACTTCCTGCTCACAACATATCCTTTGTGCACTGTGTATCTGCGATCTAAACACATGAACAGCAAAATAAATGAGGGATGGAGAGCCAGTACTCATGGATATATGTGTACACACCAATCAGCCAAAACATTATGACCACCTGCCTTATATGTTGTTGGCCCTCCGTGTGCAGCCCCATATGCAGCACTTTGTATTGTGACACATTCCTCCCGTGACCAACATTAACATTTTCTGTGACTTGTGCCACAGTCGACCTTCTGTCGGTTCAGACCAGACGGGATAGCCTTCGTTGCCCCTCGCGCATCGATGAGCCTTGGACGCCCAACACCCTGCCTGTCGCCGGTTTGTGGTCTGTCCCTCCTTGGACCACTGTCGGTAGGTACTCACCACTGCTGACCGGGAGCACCCCACAAGCCTTGCCGTTTCAGAGATGCTCTGACCCAGTCGTCTGGCAATAACAATTTGGCCCTTGTCAAAGTCGCTCAGGTCTTTACTCCTGCCCATTTCTCCTGCATCAACTTCAAGAACTGACTGCTCACTTGCTGCCTAATATATCCCACCCCTTGACAGGTGCCATTGTAACAAGATAATTCATGTTATTCACTTGCCTGTCAGTGGTCATAATGTTTTGGCTGTTCGGTGTATATATCTAAATTTTCTACACCTGACCTCCCTAAGCTATTGTGGCCGGCGTCTCGCTGATTCTGCCCATACGTTTGGCTCATATCCCTCTAAGCCTTTCCTGTCCATGTACTAGTCAAGATTCAAGATCAATTTTTTTGTCACATGTACCAATTAAGGTACAGTGAAATTTGAGTTACCATACAGCCATACTAAGTGAAAAGCAACAAGACACACAACCACAGAAAATTTAACATAAACATCCACCACAGCGGATTCCACATGTGATGGAAGGTAATAAAGTTCAATCAACTTCCTCTTTGTTCACCCGCGGTCGGGGCTGTTGAACCGTCCGCAGTCGCCGCTGCCGACTGTCCGAGGCCCTCACGTCGGGGCGATCGAAACTCCCCGCGTCGGGGACGGTTGAAACACTCCGCGGCACGGAGCTCCCGAGTCGGCCTCTTCTCACCAGTGACCGCGTGCTTCACGGTGTTAAAGTCCACAGGCCCAGCGGTCGGAGCTCTCCACAGTCAATCCCCGGCAAAGGATCGCAGCTCCACGATGTTAAAGTTCGCGCCATACTTTTAGTCCAAATGTCTTTTCAGTATTGAGATTGTATCTGCCTCAACTACCACAAAACAAAACAAAACGCTGGAGTAACTCAGCGGGACAGGCAGCATCCCTGGGTGATGTTTCAGGTCGAGACCCTTCTTCAGTCCCCCTGATTAAATGTTATCTCGGTATGTTTCGTTGTCATCTTCTTCCAGCTAACAACGATATATTCTACATTCTCCTTGAAACAACATCCCCTTTGATGTCCCGTCTTCATACCTTACACTTCCTTATCTCTGTGTCTCCCTCTCCCCTGACTCTCAGTCTGAAGAAGAGTCTCGACCCGAAACGTCACCCATTCCTTCTCTCCAGAGATGCTGCCTGACCCGCTGAGTTACTCCGGCATTTTGTGTCTATCTTCGGTGTAAACCAGCATCTGCAGTTCCATCCTACACATACCTCCTCTTGTAGCTCTTTCCATACATCCGCCACCCTTTGTGTGCAAAAGTTGTGCCTCAGGTTCCTATTAAATCATTCCCCTTTCACCTTAAACCTATGTCCTCTGGTTCTTGAGTTCCCCATTCTCTAGGTAAAACACTGTACATTCTTACCTATTCCCCTTATGATTTTATACACCTACTAGACCAAGTGGACCCGTTGGGCCCAAACCTCTCCTGCATTGGTACAGCACCCTCTCCTCTCCTCCTCCCCTGGACGATCGCTGGTCGGCGTGGACTCGGTGGGCTGAAGGGCATGTTTCCGTGCTATATCTCTAAAGTCTGAGTGCCTTTGCAAGATTTTTTACAGTTCCTGTACTTCACTGTTAGGGGTTGCTAACTATCTCACTCCCGAATACGGGACAAGGTGACGTCACCGCCCCGCGCCCCACGTGACCTCACCCAACCAGCGGGCCACGTGCTCCCGCTCCACCAATGGTGGCCGCCCAGGCCGGGAGGCGGGTTGCTAAGCAACCTCCATTAGGCGGCGCACAGGACTCCGGGCCTAAACTGTCCGGGCCTACAGTGACCGGAGCTAAGGGCGGCATGGTGGCGCAGCGGTAGAGTTGCTGCCTTACTGCAAATGCAGTGCCAGAGACTCAGGTTCGATCCTGACTCCGGGCGCCGTCTGTACGGAGTTTGTACGTTCTCCCCGTGACCTGCGTGGGTTTTCTCCGAGATCTTCGGTTTTTTCCCACACTCCAAAGACGTGCAGGTATGCAGGTTAATTGACTGGGTAAATGTAAAAATTGTCCCTAGTGTGTGTAGGATAGTGTTAATGTGCGGGGATCGCTGGGCGGCGTGGACTCGGTGGGCCGAAGGGCCTGTTTCCGCGCTGTATCCCTAAAATAATAAAAAGAAATGTCAGGACCTAAACTGTCGGGACCTACAGCGTCTGGGCCTACAGTGTCCGGGCCTACAGTGTCCGGGCCTACAGCGTCCGGGCCTACAGTGTCCGGGCCTACAGCGCCCCCGCGGGCCTAATATGGGACACGGGCGGTCCCGTACAGGGACAAACCATTTTAACCCAAAATACAGGATGTCCCGGCTAAGACGGGACAGTTGGCAACCCTATTCACTGTTATTGTCAATGTGCAAGTGGCAATAAACCCGACTTGACTTGAAATGACCCTGCGAGCCACTGTTATCAGGACAAACAGGACGGCAGGCTTCCACTCGACGCAGAAGTCTAATGTGACCTTAGCAGACGACGTCTCACATAAACGCACAGATCGTCGAGATGGAGCCATACTGACTCGAAGGTCTGGGCTCCAACTTCCCAAATTACTGCGTGCTATCTGATCACAGGCATTCCGGGAACTTGGCTCCTGCACGCCGTGAACTGGGAAACAGAGACAAGGAACGGCAGAGGCCGGTTAACACACGAGGACACAAAGCGCCGGAGTAACTCAGCGGGTAGAGGCAGCACCTCTGGTGAACGCGGGTAGGTGATGTCGCAGGTGGAGACCCTTCTTCCGACTGAATTTGGGGAAGAAGGACTGGGGGTGGCAGGTAAAAGATCGGCAAAGGGGAAGGGGGGAGATTATGACAGATGTTTGGTTAGAAACATAGAAAATAGGTGCAGGAGGAGGCCATTCGGCCCTTCCATTCATTGTGATCATGGCTGATCATCCACAATCAGTAACCCCTGCCTGCCTTCTCCCCGTATCCCTTGATTCCACTAGCCCCTAGAGCTCTATCTAACTCTCTTTTAAATTCATCCCGAGAATTGGCCTCCACTGCCCTCTGTGGCAGAGAATTCCACAGATGCACATCTCTCTGGGTGAAAAACTATTTTCTCACCTCAGTTTTAAATGGCCAACCCTTTATTCTTAGACGGTGTGTGGCCCCTGGTTCTGGACTCCCCCAATATTGGGAACATTTTTCCTGCATCTAGCTTGTCAAGTCCTTTTTATAATTTTATACGTCTCCATAAGATCCCCTCTCATCCTTCTAAACTCCGGTGAATACAAGCCCTGTCTTTCCAATATGACAGTCCCGCCATCCTGGGGATTAATCTTGTTGGAACAAAGACCAGAGATAAGAACAGGATCCTGCTGGTGTATGGGATGATCGCTGGTCGGCACGGACTGGGTGGACTGAAGGGCCTGTTGTGAAGCCAGAGGGAGGAATGTAGCAGAGGGGGGAGGAGCAATAGGTGTGAGTTCAGGTGGGGCTCAGGGGATGGAAGGTAGGGGGAGAGGGAGGGGGAGAGAGAGAGGGGGTATGGGGGAGAAAATTGGCCTTCTGGATTGCTGGTCCTACAAGTTGCCAAAGATGGGGAGAAACATGGTCTCACTTTGACCAGCTCATCCTACAAGCATCTCTTACATCTACACAATGTGCAGAAAGGAACTGCAGACGTTGACTTACACCGAAGAGAGACACAACATGATGGCGTAACTCTGCGGGACAGCCAGCATCTTTGGAGAGAAGGAACGGGTGACGTTAAGAGGGGTCTCGGCCTGAAACGTGAAAATTTAGAGATATAGCTCGGAAACAGGCCCTTCGGTCCACCCAGTTCGTGCCGACCAGCGATCGTCCCGTACACCAGCACGATCCTACACACTAGGGACAATATACAACTTTTACCGAAGCCAAATTAACCTACAAACCTGTACATCTTTTGGAGTTCTCCATGTGACCGCGTGGGTTTTCTCCGGGTGCTCCGGTTTCCCCCCACACTCTAAAGACGTACAGATTTGTAGGTTACTAGACCAAGTGGACCCATTGGGCCCAAACCTCTCCTGCATTGGTGCAGCACCCTCTCCTCCCCCCCTCCCTTCTCCCTCCCCCCTACCCCTCCACTCCATCACACTCAACGTCCCTTATCCACCCTCACTCCCTTCCCCTCCCTCCCTAGGAGATAGATTTAAACTTTAAAATGTAAATAACTTAAAAAATATAACACCGATTTCAATGAAACATCTTCCATTGGCACCAAAGGGAGACGGTGAGTAAGGTGGGCCTACAATTATCGCGCTATCGTGTGCCGTTTTGGCCGTAGTTCAGGAACAAACAAATGAGAGTTTTAGTATATAGATGTGTGCAGGAAGGAACTGCAGATACTGGTTTAAACCGAAGATCGACACAAAAAGCTGGAGTAACTCAGCGGGTCAGACAGTATCTCTGGAGAAATGGAATAAGTGACGTTTCGGGTCAGGTCTGAAGAAAGGTCTCACTCCGAAAAGTCAACCTGTTCCTTTTCTCCAGAGATGCTGCTTGACCCGCTGAGTTACTCCAGCTGTTTGTGTCCGTCTCAGGTTTGCAGGTTAGTTGGCTTCAGTAAGTCGTAAAATTGTCCCCAGTGTGTGTAAGGATAGTGCCAGTGTGCGGGGATCGCTGGTCGGTGCGGACTCGGCGGGCCGAAGGGCCTGTGTCAGCGCTGTATCTCTAAAGTCTAAAGTCTACTTAAGTGGAGGAAGGGGGAAAAACAGATCTGCCGCCACTAACGTCAGCGCGAGGAGAGACGGAGGGGGAACAGTTGCAGTTGATTCTCAGCCATTAGGAAGTTATTTTCTGATCGTATTTCTTAAATAAGCGTGAAGATTTGGCAACGCTGAAGCCACTGTGGTTCCTGGCAAGCTGGCGACCGGACCATGTTACAGGCGGTCACGACCTTCCCATCGGGAAGGAACAATGGGGGTCCCGGGGCGGGGTGGGGGGGGGAACAATAGAGGACCCGGGGTGGGGGGGGGGAATGGAGGACCCGGGGTGGGGGAACAATGGGGAACCCGGGGTGGGGGGAGGGGAACAATAGAGGACCTGGGGTGGGGGGGGGTGGCAATGGAGGACCCGGGATGGGGGTGGGGGGGCAATGGAGGACCCGGGGTGGGGGGGAACAATGGAGGACCCCGGGGTGGGAGAGGAGGGGAACAATGGGGGACCCGGCGTGGGGGGGGGACAATGGAGGACCCGGGGTGGGGGGGGGTAGGGGAACAATGGGGGACCCGGGGTGGGGGGGGGGGTCACATTGGAGGATCTGTGGTGGGGGGGGCAATGGAGGACCCGGGGTGGGGGGGGCAATGGAGGACCCGGGGTGGCGGGGAACAATCGAGGACCCGGGGTGGGGGGGGGTAGGGGAACAATGGGGGACCCGGGGTGGGGGGGGGGGGTCACATTGGAGGATCTGTGGTGGGGGGGCAATGGAGGACCCGGGGTGGGGGGGGCAATGGAGGACCCAGGGTGGGGGGATCAATGGGGGACACTGGGGTGGGGGAGGGGAACAATGGGGGACTCTGGGTGGGGGGAGGGAAACAATGGGGGTCCCGGGGTTGGGGGGGGGTGTAGGGGAACAATGGAGGACCCGGCACGAGGGGGGATGAACAATGGAGGTCCCGGGGTGAGGGGGTGGGGAACAATGGCGGACCCGGCGTGGGGGGGGTGGGAAGAACAATGGAGGACCCCCATTGTGGGGGGGGGCAGTATGAGGGGGAAGGGGAACAATGGACAATGGGGACCTGGCGTGGGGGGGGGGAGAGGGAGAACAATGGACCCTGAGTGGGAGGAGGGGGGATGACCAATTGGACGATGGTGATCCAGCGTGAGGGGTGTGCTGTGTGAGGGGGAGGGGACAATGGGGTCACAGCGTGGGGGGGGGCATGGGGAGGGCGGGACTACACAGGACCCGGAGTGGGGGAGGGTGGAGAAGAACAAAGGGGGACCTGGTGGAGATACTATGTAGACTTTGTCGGTGCCCTTTATGTGGCGACTCTTTGCAGACCCTGGGTACTCAAGCAAAGAATTTCACTGTGACTTAACACAAGGGACAATAGGGTATTCGTTCATTCATGACCCTTTCACCTCTGGAATTCCCTCCCTTCTCTGCATCCCTCCCCTCCATCGAGCTGCTGTTTGTCTGTTGTCCCTGTTCTTATCCTCACCTTTCCCTCTCTGGCACGACCTCCAAAGATACTCATGTGTGAAGCTACACTTTATTAAATCAACGCTGCTGCTAATTTATTACCACTATTCGAGTATAAACTTAATGTTCTTAATGTCTAAATGTTTTATGTTTTATTCTTAATTGTTTACTGTTTGTCACATTGTTACTTGCGAGCAATGCACCAAAGCAAATTCCTTGTGTGTGTACATACTTGGCTAACAATTTTTTTTCAATTTCAATTTTATTCAATTTCAATTTCGAGCCAGCACCCCCATTCATCGTGATCATGGCTGATCATCCACAATCAGTAACCCGTGCCTGCCTTCTCCCCATATCCCTTGATTCTGCTAGCCCCTAGAGCTCTATCTAACTCTCTTTTAAATTCATCCAGTGAATCGGCCTCCACTGCCCTCTGTGGCAGAGAATTCCACAAATTCACAACTCTGGGTGAAAAGGTTTTTTTCTCCCCTCAGTTTTAAATGGGCTCCCCTTTATTCTTAGACTGTGTGTGGCCCCTGGTTCTTGACTCCCCCAAACATTGGGAACATTTTACCTGCATCTGGCTTGTCCAGTTATAACTGCCTCCTGTCGGTGTGCGTGTAAATGCGAGCAATGAACCGGGGGATGTGCCCAACCCGAGGCTGGTACACCCACTACCACCCGGCAACAACTGCCCATGCACCGACTTACGAGGGGCCGAATGGCCTCCGGCGTCACATCTGTGGGCGAACGACCGTTCATCCGCCGCCCTCTCACATGCCAATCCGCCGGGCCAATGGCGAACTGCGATCTCACTCTTGACTTCCGCTTTTGTGGAGATTTGTCGTGAGGATTGTTCCGTAGCCGGTTAGTGTCGGTGCCGCCCAGATCCGCAATAGATCCCGGAGTTGAGTTGCAGGGCGGACTCGTCACTGGAACGCGAAGCAGCCATGGGATAAGTGTAACGGTGAGACTTTGTTACATCGCGTTCCATTGTTGCTCCGTGTTCCATGGGAAACCGATACATTGTTGCTCCGTGTTCCATTGGAACCCGATACATTGTTGCTCCGTGTTCCATTGGAACCCGATACATTGTTGCTCCGTGTTCCATCATTTGAACCGATACATTGTTGCTCCGTGTTCCATTGGAACCCGATACATTGTTGCTCCGTGTTCCATCATTGGAACCCGATACATTGTTGCTCCGCGTTCCATTTTAATGTATGGTATCATCACACATACTGTTCCCCCCAAAACACCGATTGCATAGAAACATAGAAAATAGGTGCAGGAGTAGGCCATTCGGCCCTTCGAGCCTGCACCGCCATTCAATATGATCATGGCTGATCATCCAGCTCAGTAGCCTGTACCTGCCTTCTCTCCATACCCCCTGATCCCTTTAGCAAAAAGGGCCACATCTAACTCCCTCTTAAATATAGCCAATGAACTGGCCTCAACTACCTTCTGTGGCAGAGAATTCCACAGACTCACTATTCTTTGTGTGAAGAAATGTTTTCTCATCTCGGTCCTAAAAGACTTCCCCCTTATCCTTAAGCTGTGACCCCTGGTTCTGGACTCCCCCAACATCGGGAACAATCTTCCCGCATCTAGCCTCTCCAACCCCTTAAGAATTTTATATGTTTCTATAAGATCCTCCCTCGGTCTTCTAAATTCCAGCGAGTACAAGCCCAGTCTACCCAGTCTTTCCTCATATAAAAGTCCCGCCATCCCAGGGATCAATCCGGTGAACCTTCTCTGTACTCCCTCTAAGGCAAGAACGGCTTTCCTCGGGTTAGGAGACCAAAACTGCACACAATACTCCAGGTGCGGTCTCACCAAGGCCCTGTAAAACTGCAGCAGAACCTCCCTGCTCCTAAACTCAAATCCTCTTGCTATGAATACCAACATACCAATCGCTTTCTTCACTGCCTGCTGCACCTGCATGCTTGCTTTCAATGACTGGTGCACCATGACACCCAGGTCACGTTGCATCTCCCCTTCTCCCAATCAGTCACCATTCAGGTAATACTCTGCTTTCCTGTTCTTGCCGCCAAAGTGGATAACCTCACATTTATCCACATTATATTGCATCTGCCATGCATTTGCCCACTCGCCTAATCTATCCAAGTCACTCTGCAGCCTCCTAGCATCCTCCTCGCAGCTAACACTGCCACCCAGCTTCGTGTCATCCGCAAACTTAGAGATGTTGCATTCAATTCCCTTGTCCAAATCATTAATATTGCACTGCGAGAGGCGTAGCGAACGACGGGGTTTGCTTACTAAAATGGCTCCTTTTCAGTACAGGCGATTTCAACGGAGTGGTCCATCTTGTTCCTCTAGTATCTTTGGTCAGCGCAGACTCGGTGGGCTGAAGGGCCTGTTTCCCTGCTGTATCTCCAAACTAAACTAAGGAAACAGTCCCTCTATTTACCTAACAAATGGATGCAATAAAGGACACGTCTACATTTGGAATTTACACCTAAAAAAATCTATTTATTGCCTCGTTCAACATCCTGATTTCCTTTTCACTATGTTGGCATCTTCTCCCATTGTGCTTTCTGAGTGCTAAAGCTCTGGATTTTATGAGATACAGCACGGAAACAGGCCCTTCGGCCCACCGAGTCTGCGCCGACCAACGCTCACCCCATATACCAGCACTAAGCTACACACACCAGGGACAATTTGACATTTTTTTATCGAAGTCAATTAATCCTACAAACCCGCACATCTTTGGAGTGTGGGAGGAAACCGGAGCACCCAGAGGAAACCCGCGCGGGTCACGGGGAGGACGTATAAACTCCATGCAGACAGCACCCGTAGTCGGGATGGAACCCGGGTCTCTGGCGCTGTGAGGCAGCAACCCTACCGCTGCACCACCGTGCCTGAGCAATCTCTCCCTGAAGCTCAGGCCCTTGAGTTGTGCTGATAGAATACATAGAAACAGAGACAATAGGTGCAGGAGGGGGCCATTTGGCCCTTCCAGCCATTCATTGTGATCATGGCTGATCATTCACAATCAGTAACCCGTGCCTGCCTTCTCCCCATATCCCTTGATTCCGCTCACCCCTACTATAATAGCATAATATTAAAAAAATAGCATCTGATAAAAGTGAATTAAAAAATGTGTCAGTGTTTGAATGACCTCCGATAGTCCAGAAAATCAGATAGTCCGACTTTGAAGTCCCAGCGTGGAGAGGCGATGTTTCAGGTCAGGACCGTTCTTCATGGAATATAGAACAGTACAGCACAGGAACAGGCCTTTCGGCCCACAATGTCTGTGCCAAACATGATGCCAGGCTAAACTGATCTCATCTGCCTGTGTGTGATCCACATTACTCGTGGGTAGGGTAGCCAACTGTCCCGTATTAGCCGGGACATCCCGTATATTGGGCTAAATTGGTTTGTCCAGTACGGGACCGCCCTTGTCCCGTATTAGGCCCGGGGGCACTGTAGGCTGGACACTGTAGGCCCGGACAGCCATTCATTGTGATCACGGCTGATCATCCACAATCAGTAACCCGTGCCTGCCTTCTCCCCATATCCCTTGATTCCACTAGCCCCTAGAGCTCTGTCTAACTCTCTTTTAAATTCATCCAGCAAATCGGCCTCCACTGCCCTCTGTGGCAGAGTATTCCACAAATTCACAACTCTGGGTGAAACATAGAAACATAGAAAATAGGTGCAGGAGGAGGCCATTTGGCCCTTTGAGCCAACACCGCCATTCATTGTGATCATGGCTGATCGTCCCCAATCAATAATCCGTGCCTGCCTTCTCACCATATCCCTTGATTCCACTAGCCCCTAGAGCTCTATCTAACTCTCTCTTATATCCATCCAGTGATTTGGATTCTACTGCCCTCTGTGGCAGATAATTCCACAAATTCACAACTCTGGGTAAAAAAAGTTCACCTCAGTTTTAAATGGCCTCCCCTTTATTCTAAGACTGGCGCCTGGTTCAGGACTCGCCCAACATTGGGAACATTTTACCTGCATCTAGTTTGTCCAGTCCTTTCATAATTTTATATGTTTCTATAAGATCCCCTCTCATCCTTCTAAACTCCAGTGAATACAAGCCTAGTCTTTTCAATCTTTCCTCATATGTCAGTCCCGCCATCCCAGGGATCAATCTTGTGAACCTACGCTGCACTGCCTCAATTACAAGGATGTCCTTCCTCAAATTAGGAGACCAAAACTGTACACAATACTCCAGATGTGGTCTTACCAGGGCCCTATACAACTGCAGAAGAACCTCTTTACTCCTATACCGAAATCCTCTCGTTATGACAACATGCCATTAGCTTTCTTCACTGCCTGCTGTACCTTCTTCGGTTTCCTCCCACACAACTTTCAGTGACTGGTGCACAAGGACTCCCAGGTCTCGCTGCACCTCCCCCTTACCTAACCTAACTCCATTGAGATAATAATCTGCCTCCTTGTTTCTGCCGCCAAAGTGGATAACTTCACATTTATCTATATTATACTGCATCTGCCACGCATCTGCCAACTCACTCAACCTGTCCAGGTCACCCTGCAACCTCCTAACATCCTCTTCACGGTTTACACTGCCATCCAGCTTTGTGTCATCTGCAAACTTGCTAGTGTTGCTTCTAATTCCCTCTTCCAAATCATTAATATATATGGTGAACAGTTGCGGCACCAACACCGAGCCTTGCGGCACTCCACTCGCCACTCCCTGCCATTCTGAAAAGGACCCGTTTACTCCTACTCTTTGCTTCCTGTTTGCCAACCAATTCTCTATCCATCTCAACACCCTACCCCCAATACATGTGCTCTAATTTTAGTCACCAATCTCCCGTGCGGGACCTTTTCAAAGGCTTTCTGAAAGTCTAGATACACTACATCCACTGGCTCCCCTTCATCCATTTTACTTGTCATTTCCTAAAAAAATTCCAGAAGATTAGTCAAGCATGATTTCCCTTTCATAAATCCATGCTGACTTGGATTTATCCTTTTACTGCTATCCAAATGCACCGTTATTATCTCTTTAATAATTGACTCCAGCATCTTTCCCACCACCGAAGTTAGGCTAACTGGTCTGTAATTCCCCGTTTTCTCTCTCGCTCCTTTCTTGAAAAGTGGGATAACATTAGCTATCCTCCAATCCACAGGAACTGATCCTGAATCTATTGAACATTGGAAAATGATCACCAACGCGTCCACTATTTCTAGAGCCACCTCCCTGAGGACCCTGGGATGAAGACCATCAGGTCCATGGGATTTATCATCCTTCAGTCCCATTAGTCTACCCAATACTATTTCTCGCCTAATGAAAATTTCTTTCAGTTCCTCTACCCTCCTAGATCCTCTAACCTCCAGTACATCTGGGAGATTGTTTGTGTCTTCCTTAGTGAAGACAGATCTGAAGTACCTGTTCAACTCTGCCATTTCCTTGTTACCCATAATAATTTCACCCGTATCTGCCTTCAAGGGACCCACATTTGACTTTGCTACTCTTTTTCTCTTAACATATCTAAAGAAGCCTTTACTGTCCTTCTTTATATTCTTGGCCAGCTTCCCCTCGTACTTCATCTTTTCAGCCCGTATTGCCCGTTTTGTTACCTTCTGTTGTCCTATGAAAGTTTCCCAATCCTCTGGCTTCTGGCTACTCTTTGCTGTGTTATACATCTTTTCTTTTAGTTTTATTCCACCCCTAACTTCCCTTGTCAGCCACGGTTGCCTCCTACTCCCCTTAGAATCTTTCTTCCTTTTTGGAAAGAAATGATCCTGCGTCTTCCGGATTATGCTCAGAAATTCCTGCCATTGCTGTTCCACCGTCAATCCTGCTCGGATCCCTTTCCAGTCTACCTTGGCCAGCTCCTCTCTCATGCCTTCATAGTCCCCTTTGTTCAACTGCAACAACGACACTTCCGATTTAACCTTCTTCTCAAATTGCAGATTAAAACTAATCATATGATGATCACTACCTCCAAGCGGCTCCTTTACCTCGAGTTCTCTTATCAAATCTGGTTCATTGGACAACACTAAATCCAGAATTGCCCTTTCTCTGGTAGGCTCCATTACAAGCTGCTCTAAGAATCCATCTCAGAGGCACTCCACAAACTCTCTTTCTTGGGGTCCAGAACCAACCTGATTTTCCCAGTCTACCTGCATATTGAAATCGCCCATCACCACAGTGGCAATACCTTTCTTACATGACAGTTTTAACTCCTGCTGCAACTTACACCCTACATCCGGGCTACTGTTTGGGGGTCTGTAGATAACACCAATTAGTGTCTTCTTACCTTTACAATTCCTCAACTCAATCCACAGTGACTCTACTTCGTCAGTCCCTATGTCTTCCCTCGCAAGGGACTGAATTTCATCCCTCACCAGCAGAGCTACCCCACCGCCTCTGCCCACCTGCCTGTCCTTTCTATAGGATGTATAACCCTGAATATTAAGTTCCCAGGCACGATCCTCCTGGAGCCACGTCTCTAATCCCCACAATGTCATATCTACCAACCTCTAACTGAGCTTCAAGCTCATCTACTTTACTTCTTATACGTCGCGCATTCATATACAATACTTTTAATTCTTTGCTCATCTCACCCTTCATATCGATCCCTATTTAGATTTAGATTTAGAGATACAGCGCGGAAACAGGCCCTTCGGCCCACCGGGTCCGCGCCGCCCAGCGATCCCCGCACATTAACACTATCCTAAACACACTAGGGAGCTGGAGCAGCAGAACGACGAGAGCATTGAGAACCACACTACTTGCCAGCACTGTTTCCGCCAGTACGCCACTCCTTTCCATAGCAAGAATATCCTTCCTCAAATTTGGAGACCAAAACTGCACACAGTACTCCAGGTGCGGTCTCACTAGGGCCCTGTACAACTGCACACAGTACTCCAGGTGTGGTCTCACTAGGGCCCTGTACAACTGCACACAGTACTCCAGGTGTGGTCTCACTAGGGCCCTGTACAACTGCACACAGTACTCCAGGTGTGGTCTCACTAGGGCCCTGTACAACTGCACACAGTACTCCAGGTGTGGTCTCACTAGGGCCCTGTACAACTGCACACAGTACTCCAGGTGTGGTCTCACTAGGGCCCTGTACAACTGCACACAGTACTCCAGGTGTGGTCTCACTAGGGCCCTGTACAACTGCACACAGTACTCCAGGTGTGGTCTCACTAGGGCCCTGTACAACTGCACACAGTACTCCAGGTATGGTCTCACTAGGGCCCTGTACAACTGCACACAGTACTCCAGGTGTGGTCTCACTAGGGCCCTGTACAACTGCACACAGTACTCCAGGTGTGGTCTCACTAGGGCCCTGTACAACTGCACACAGTACTCCAGGTGTGGTCTCACCAGGGCCCTGTACAACTGCACACAGTACTCCAGGTGTGGTCTCACTAGGGCCCTGTACAACTGCACACAGTACTCCAGGTGTGGTCTCACCAGGGCCCTGTACAACTGCACACAGTACTCCAGGTGTGGTCTCACCAGGGCCCTGTACAACTGCACACAGTACTCCAGGTGCGGGCAAGTAGGAGAGGACTCAAAACGTATAAGATTATTAAGGGGTTGGACACGTTAGAGGCAGGAAACATGTTCCCAATGTTGGGTGAGTCCAGAACCAGGGGCCACACAGTTTAAGAATAAGGGGTCGGCAATTTAGAACTGAGATGAGGAAAAACATTTTCAGTCAGAGAGTTGTGAATCTGTGGAATTCTCTGCCTCAGAAGGCAGTGGAGGCCAATTCTCTGAATGCATTCAAGAGAGAGCTAGATAGAGCTCTTAAGGACAGCGGAGTCAGGGGGTATGGGGAGAAGGCAGGAACGGGGTACTGATTGAGAATGATCAGCCATGGTACGTGAAGAGGAAAAAAATAGTCAAGGCAAATGTGGGTCCCTTGAAGACAGAAGCAGGGGAATTTATTATGGGGAACAAAGAAATGGCAGACGAGTTAAACCGTTACTTTGGATCTGTCTTCACTGAGGAAGATACACACAATCTCCCAAATGTTCTAGGGGCCGGAGAACCTAGGGTGATGGAGGAACTGAAGGAAATCCACATTAGGCAGGAAATGGTTTTGGGTAGACTGATGGGACTGAAGGCTGATAAATCCCCATGGCCTGATGGTCTGCATCCCAGGGTACTTAAGGAGATGGCTCTAGAAATAGTGGAAGCATTGGAGATCATTTTTCAATGTTCTATAGATTCAGGATCAGTTCCTGTGGATTGGAGGATAGCAAATGTGATCCCACTTTTTAAGAAAGGAGGGAGAGAGAAAACGGGTAATTATAGACCAGTTAGTCTGACATCAGTGGTGGGGAAGATGCTGGAGTCAATTATAAAAGACGAAATTGCTGAGCATTTGGATAGCAGTAACGGGATCATTCCGAGTCAGCATGGATTTACGAAGGGGAAATCATGCTTGACAAATCTACTGGAATTTTTTGAGGATGTAACTAGGAAAATTGACAGGGGAGAGTCAGTGGATGTGGTGTACCTCGACTTTCAGAAAGCCTTCGACAAGGTCCCACATAGGAGATTAGTGGGCAAAATTAGGGCACATGGTATTGGGGGTAGGGTACTGACATGGATAGAAAATTGGTTGACAGACAGAAAGCAAAGAGTGGGGATAAATGGGTCCCTTTCGGAATGGCAGGCAGTGACCAGTGGGGTACCGCAAGGTTCGGTGCTGGGACCCCAGCTATTTACGATATACATTAATGACTTAGACGAAGGGATTAAAAGTACCATTAGCAAATTTGCAGATGATACTAAGCTGGGGGGTAGTGTGAATTGTGAGGGAGATGCAATAAGGCTGCAGGGTGACTTGGACAGGTTGTGTGAGTGGGCGGATACATGGCAGATGCAGTTTAATGTAGATAAGTGTGAGGTTATTCACTTTGGAAGTAAGAATAGAAAGGCAGATTATTATCTGAATGGTGTCAAGTTAGGAGGAGGGGGAGTTCAACGAGATCTGGGTGTCTTAGTGCATCAGTCAATGAAAGGAAGCATGCAGGTACAGCAGGCAGTGAAGAAAGCCAATGGAATGTTGGCCTTCGTAACAAGAGGAGTTGAGTATAGGAGCAAAGAGGTCCTTCTACAGTTGTACCGGGCCCTGGTGAGACCGCACCTGGAGTACTGTGTGCAGTTTTGGTCTCCAAATTTGAGGAAGGATATTCTTGCTATGGAGGGCGTGCAGCGTAGGTTCACTAGGTTAATTCCCGGAATGGCGGGACTGTCGTATGTTGAAAGGCTGGAGCGATTGGGCTTGTATACACTGGAATTTAGAAGGATGAGGGGGGATCTTATTGAAACATATAAGATAATTAGGGGATTGGACACATTAGAGGTAGGAAACATGTTCCCAATGTTGGGGGAGTCCAGAACAAGGGGCCACAGTTTAAGAATAAGGGGTAGGCCATTTAGAACGGAGATGAGGAAGAACTTTTTCAGTTAGAGAGTGGTGAAGGTGTGGAATTCTCTGCCTCAGAAGGCAGTGGAGGCCAGTTCGTTGGATGCTTTCTAGAGAGAGCTGGATAGAGCTCTTAAGGATAGCGGAGTGAGGGGGTATGGGGAGAAGGCAGGAACGGGGGTACTGATTGAGAGTGATCAGCCATGATCGCATTGAATGGCGGTGCTGGCTCGAAGGGCTGAATGGCCTACTCCTGCACCTATTGTCTATTGAATGGCTATGCTGGCTCGAAGGGCCGAATGGTCTCCTCCTGCACCTATTGTCTATTGCCTATTGACAATTTTTTTAATTTTTTTTACATTTACCCAGCCAATTAACCTACATAACTGTTCGTCTTTGGAGTGTGGGAGGAAACCGAAGATCTCGGAGAAAACCCACGCAGGTCACGGGGAGAACGTACAAACTCCGTACAGACGGCGCCCGTAGTCAGGATCGAACCTGAGTCTCCGGCGCTGCATTCGCTGTAAGGCAGCAACTCTACCGCTGCGCTACCGTGACGCCCATAAATTACACTTGGCCATACTGTCCTGTCTCTTTGTGAGCTTTCTTTCCCGTTAATTCTGGGGTCATTAGCTATCCCTTTACTTTCTTTCCCTTTAACTCAAACCTTGACTATCCCATTTGACACCCCCCCCCCCCCCCCCCCCCTTATTTAGTTTAAAACCCGTGTAGCAGTGGCAAACCTGCCTGAAAATGTTTTTTTCTCACCTCAGTTTTAAATGGCCTCCCCTTTATTCTTATACTGTATGTGGCCCCTGGTTCAGGACTCCCCCAACATTGGGAACATTTTTCCTGCCATCTGTACGGAGTTTGTACGTTCTCCCCGTGACCTGCGTGGGTTTTCTCCGAGGTCTTCGGTTTCCTCCCACACTCCAAAGACGTACAGGTATGTAGGTTAATTGACTGGGCAAATGATTTTAAAAAATTGCCCCTAGTGGGTGTAAGATAGTGTTAGTTGGCGGGGCGGACCCGGTAGGCCGAAGGGCCTGTTTCTGCGCTGTATCTCTAAATCTAAATCTAAAAATAATCCAGCTTGTCCAGTCCTTTTATAATTTTATACATTTCTTCTGGGGCAACGGAGAGCACTGGGTCTGTGCAGTGGTCCTTAGTCTCCCGATCGAGGGAGTCGCTGGTGTCCATTTGCACCCGGCTGGCAGCTCTACACCTCAGGACCCTGCATAGATACCTGTACTCCAGGCATCCTCCCAGCTGGCACCTACTGGCGACGCACTTTTTTCCAACTGCCTCCAAAGAGGTACGCGGATCTTCGGGCATTTTGAGGATGTAACCACAGACAATAGGTGCAGGAGGAGGCCATTCGGCCCTTCGAGCCTGTACGCACCGCCATTTGATGTGATCATGGCTGATCATTCACAATCAGTAACCCGTTCTTGCCTTCTCCACATACCCCCTGACTCCGCTATCTTCAAGGGCTTTATCTAGCTCTCTCTTGAATGCATCCAGGGAATTGGCCTCCACTGCCTTCTGAGGCAGAGAATTCCACAGATTTACAACTCTCTGACTGAAAAAGTTTTTTCCTCATCTCCGTTCTAAATGGCCTACCTCTTATTCTTAAACTGTGTGGCCCCCGGTTCTGGACTCCCCCAACATTGGGAACATATTTCCTGCCTTGAGTGTGTCCAATCCCTTAATAATCTTATATGTTTCAATAAGATCCCCTCTCATCCTACTAAATTCCAGCGTATACAAGCCCAGTCCGCTCCAGTCTTTCGACATAGGACAGTCCCGCCATTCCGTGAATTGACCTAGTGAACCTACGCTGCACGCCCTCAATAGCAAGAATGTCCTTCGTCAAATTACGCTGACAAGTAAACTGGACAAGCTTAGTCACAAAAATGGAC